>NC_137786.1:90065638-90226521 GCF_963383645.1 Muscardinus avellanarius | reverse complement strand
TCAACCTTGCACAGTCTGTGAATGAACATCCCATAAGCCAATCAAGAACTCAAGAGAAGCTCTTCAAAAATGTCTGTCTATCCCAATCCCCTCAACAACCCTTGTTTTCTTAAAGCTCCTGCTTATGTTTTAGTGGATTCAGTTTTCCAGAAAACCTCTCTGTGTCTACTAACATCAGATAGATCATGCTCACTCAGGCTCCATTTCCTTATGTCAGAGTTAAGAAAGTGCTCCCAGGCACAAATCATGCTAAAACTTTCCATGTTTCCTTTACATAAAAGATTTTCTTTTGTCTAATGCCTAGACTGAGGCAACATGTATTTTTGTCCATTGTTATAGTATTTTTAAAATTTTGAGTAGTTATATCTAGTATCTATTCTACAATAGCCAGAAACATACTGCTACTTAATTGTTAATTTTTGTCAACTTTTTCTAATTACATATCTCACCCATATTTTTCACAAAAATTCAAAACTGATAAGGTAGGTATCCCATTTTCTGTTTTTTAATGTTTATTGATTTTGTTTTAATAATAAAAATAGAGAGGACTTTTAGATATGTTTTATTGGCAGCATTTAAGCATTCTCAAGTTCTTTTACCTTTGTAAAGTTCTCAGATTATAACCCATAACTCTTTTTTATATATTCATTTGCTTAATATACTATATTGTAATATTTTATTTGTGCTTATGCCACATTAAATAGTCTACAAATAGGAACAGCAGCAAATTTCATAAAAAATTATGTTGAGCATCAACTGATTTATTTTTTCAGTACTAGAGATGGAACCCAGGGGCATTCTACCTCTGAGCTGCACCCCCAGCTTTCGTTTTTATTCTTTATTTTGAAAAAGGGTCTCACTGAGTTAAAAAGGGACTCACTAAGTAGCTGAGGCTGTATGCAAACCACAATCTTCCTGTCTCAGCTTCTCAAATGCTGAGATTACAAGCATGTGCCACTATGCCCAGCTCAACTGATAAATTTTTACTACCTATTTTTTAAAATTTTTTCTTCTAAATGTCCAAATAATTATGTCATTTTAAAATACTGGTGGTCTTTTTGCTATCTCTTGGTAGAACTTTTCGTTTCTAAGCCTCTGACAGAAATGATAATGGTACACAGTAGAAGCAGATATTGCTCATTTTTTATAGAATTCATACAGAAAAATAACCTAAAAATACCCATTTAATAATAATTTTTGTGGAATCATCATAGAATATAACTTTTCATGTTTATGTGTAAAATGTAGAATCATGACCGTGTTTCTTGAATATTCAGCAAGTCATTTGTTTTGTCCTCCCTGTTTTCATGCATTGACCATTCTTTCATTTTATCTCCCTAGCTCTTAGCAACCTAAACTATTACTATTGGATACTTTTATTTCATTTATTTTATTTATTAATATAATAGCAACCTCCTGTCAAAAACTTTTCCTCCCTTGAATATTCTAAGAGACTTTTAAATTCCATCATAAAGAAAGAACAAAAGTATTTGCCCTTGGAAAAATTACACGCAATAGAAGTGGTCTGCAAATTGTATCCCCCAAAACTATAGGGGGTAATTGCAATTTCCCTACAAGTAAACAAATTCTTCTCTCTCACAGTCTAGTTTCCAGGGATTTACTGTCAGTGGGTTTCACAGCACTGAGCTAGAAATACATAATGAAAGGGAGGAAATAAAGAACCATTTAACTTATACTGATCAAGAAATAGAACCATATTTTTCTGCACCACTGCTATTTCTCAGCATGTTACATATGTAGAGTCTAATATACATTCCAGATCCCACAGGCTATCAAAACTTAAAGACCTTAGTGTCCTTGGCCTGCATATGACTTACAAAAGACATAAATAAGAGTTCGGGGATTAGGGATGCAGGCATTCCATGTTGCAAATTTTAAGTTGTCAATTAAACATCATCATTGAATCCTGAATGGAACTGCCAAGGGCATGTTCCTCTGAGAAAGGATGGATTAACACAGACGGTCCCCGCTGACATTTAAGATACATATCTATGATTTAGGACACTTAAGGATCTGTATCTAAACAGTGTGATCACATTTAACGCTCTGAAAGCAATTTTTGTCTTAGCAAACTGAAAAATCCTCAATCAAACAAAGAAAAACTCTCAAGGTATGCTTAACTTTGCAAACTATTTGTCAGCAGCAGCATTTACATTCACTATCCATATGTGGGGGACTGAGCAGATACAAAAATACAGATCCTTGGGATATAGTTGTACTGAATATAAAAGCACCAGAAGGGCTGCCTGCCACTTCTGTATTTCAAAGGCCTTGATGTTTGGTAAATACGGTTTATTTGCTTTGATGAGAATAGAGATTAATAAATTGAAAAGCAAAAACTTTTGGAAAGTTTTATGCTTCTAGTTATTTACCTTAATTGTGTTTTATATAATAAAGAGATAAAATAAATACAAAAATAGTTTTAAAAAATGTCAGTAAAAACAAAATTAGAGTTACCTGATTAAGTGACTGTCACTTCGTTTATGCTTATAAAGTGTTTATGATTAATTTATAAAGAAAATTTAAAGCTAGAGAAAATTACAAAAGAAATTTTCTATTTGCCTTGAAATATTAACAAATATTTTGTTATTGATTCCTGATACTTTCTTTAATAGTAAAGTTTTCAAAGGAGAAATTTAACATCTTTATTTTATATGCACTATTGATCTTTTTAAGATCAAAACAATCATTTCTTTATTCCCCTAGCTATATTCCCAGATGCTTAGGGCTGGATGTTTATACAATTGCAATAGTGTCCTGCTACGCTTGTTCCAGTCACCACTGATTTATTTATGGTTACTGGATTAGTACTTGTGCAAATAATATCTTTTTCTTTTCTTTTCTTTTCTTTTCTTTTCTTTTCTTTTCTTTTCTTTTCTTTTCTTTTTTCTTTTTTTGGTAGTACTGGGGTTGGAACCCAGAGGCTTTCTACCTCCAGGCTATACTCCCAGACCTATTTTATATTTTATTTGGAAACAGGGTCTCACTAGGTTGCTGAGAGCCTCACTAAGTAGCTTATGCCGGCTTCAAACCTCTGCGATCTTCCTGGCTCAGTCTTCCGAGTGTGGGGATTACAAGTGTGTGCCACCACACCTGGCTATCTTTCCTTTATAATTTGGTGAAAGGGATAAAATTCAGCTTCTCACATAAGCTAAACAGGTACACTTCAGTAGTACTGCAGACATTAAAAAGATATAATTTCTAGAATATTAAATATACTATCACCAAATTAAATGGTTATGTAAGAATTTTTTAAAAAATTCAAAGTACTGTAAATTTCTAGTGATTTAGTGATCTTAAAATCCACTTTCAGGCATTCTAAGTTTAAAAAATATGAGTCTCTTGTTTTTCTTAGACACTAAAAATGTTTTTTTTTTGCATTTTTTATTGGTACACTATAGATTCACTATAGATCATGATGTAGATCATATTGACAATGGCATACATTCACATAGTACTTGATGCCCTCCTCTCTCCCCTAATCCTTCCCCTCTCCTCCAACAATGAGCTTCCAGGTTGACCATGCTACATTCACACATATACAGATATTCAAATGTAGCTCCTCCATTAATCAACCTTAGCCTTCTTCCTCTCCTACCCTTCCTTTCTAGCTTTGCTGTTTCCCCTCAGTTATATGGAGTCCCTCTGGTATCTCTAGTACTCCCTAGTTTGGGCAAATTAAAGAAAACATAAGTCCCTTACCTTTCTGTGCTTGGCTGACCTTACTTAACATAGTGTTCTCCAGGTTTTTCCATCTCTTACCTATGACGTGATTTTGTTCTTTATAGCTGAGTAGGATTCTATTGTGTGTATTTCCCATAATTTTTCAATCCATTCATCTGTTAATGTAGACCTAGAAATATGAGTTTCCTTTGTAACTGAGTCTTATGTCACTTTTATCTATTAATTTATATTTCTATCTTACTATCCAAAAAAATAATTTCTAATACTAGGTGAAACATTTCTAATGGAAGTATTTTACTGATAATTATTTCATAATTCTTCAAAAACTGAGTAAACTTATAAATTTCATGAGACCAAGAAGTAATATCATTAAATATTATTATGTAGCTATTATAATTTTGTAACTGAAAGGAAACAAAATTAAGTATGTATTTAGAAAATAAATTTAAAGAACACAGTGTATGACTTCTGCTCTGCTATGCCTAGGTAATCAGGAGGGATTTTACTCTCAAATACAAAAAGTAGATAATTGTATAAAACTTAAAGAATGATACTGCATATTGGGTATTGCAAGCCTGTGATGACTATAAAAAAGAAAACCAGAGCTTTGTTTGATAATTTTTAAATAATAAAAATCAATTATAGCTGGGCATGGTGGCGCATGCTTGTAATCCCGTGCTTAGGAGGCAGAGACAGGAGGATCGCGTAGGTTCAAAGTCAGCCTTTGTGGCTTAAGAAACCCTGTTTCCAAATAAAAAATATAAAAATGGGTCTGGGAATGTAGCCCAGAGGTAGAAAGGTTTCCAGAAACCCCTGTACCACCAAAAAACAAAACAAAACAAAACAAAACAAAAAAACAAACAAACATACATACAAAAAACATCAATTATATGATTTCTAAGAAAATTAATTTTAATACAAAAAGTAAAAACTTAAATTTAAGAAACGAGAGGCCAAGAGTGGTGGCACATGCTTGTAATCCCAACATTCAAGAGGAGGAGACTGGAGGATCAGGGTTCACTAACAGCCTCAGCCACTCAGTGAGACCCTATTTCAAAATGAATAAATAAATAAATAAATAAAAATACTAAAAATTAGGACTGGGGTTGTAGCTAGGAGGTACAATGCCCCTAGGTCCCATCCCTAGGACTGAAAAATAAAAAAATAAGAAAAAGAAAGAAAGAAATGAGAGAAAAATGTTTACATCCTGAAAAAGCAAATTAAAACTGTTCATATTGGTATGATACAGATAAAGGTTGAGGTATATTACATAGATTTTAAAAGCTACAAATGATAGGACAACAACTTATTCAAAACAAAAACACCATGTATGTATACATTATAATTCTATAAAATATAAAAATAAAAAATTGAGAAAACTAAATTTAAAAATTGATAAATCCACAATTCTTGTATAATTCAAAACTATCAGTAGAACAATCAGTAAGTACACAGAATACCTAAATAACACTATCATTAATTTTATCTACATTTGTAGACAAAGTAGAACTCACATTTTGTTCAAGTACTATGGAAAATTTACCAGTATATATTCCATTCTATGACAGCTAAATGCATTTTGAAACATTTGAAATAGCATATAGCATGCTTTCTAACTAAAATTAAAACAATTCAGAAACAAAAAATGTATCCAAATAGTCACAAATCTTTAGTAATTAGTATTTTTGAGAATAATAAATTTTCAGAGGAAATATCAGAAAACAGTTTGCACCAAATAAAAATGAAGATATAAGACAGAATATGTGTGTGACATAGGTAAAAATGGTCTTTAGAGAATAATTTACATCTTTAACAATTTGGTTTGGAAAGAAAGGTCTAAATCAATGTCCTGAGCTTTCCCCACGAACATCCAGAATAAGATGATACAACACAACACAAAACAAGTAGAAAAATGAGAACATCAATCAACAAAATTCAAAACAGGAAAGCAATAGAAGAACAAAATGAAACGAAAAGCTGCTTCAGAGTTAAAGAGCAACACAATCTATAACACTCTAGCTAGACTGATAAAAAAAATAAAAAGGACAGTATCAAAGTTAAAGAGAAGCCATCCCCATAGGTTCTTCTACCTGACTGAGGTAATAAATTTGAACACTTAGATGAAAAGTATATATATATATATATATATATATATATATATATATATATATATTTTTTTTTTTTGAGAAAGTTGTTGAAATTTTTACATAAGTAGAAAAGCTGAATTGCTCTGTTTTATTAAACTTGAATCTGTAATTTAGAATATTTCCACAAAAACCACTGAGTTCAGATGACTTTTCTATTGAAGTCTATAAACATGAAAAAGAAATAAAATAAAACCAACATGAACTCTTTGAGAAAATGGTAAAAGGAACAACTTTCTATCTCATTTTATAAGGCCACGATTAAATAGATATCTTAACCAAATATAGATTTTTACAAGAAAAAGTTTGATATAAATCATTATTTTCTATAAACTTACATGTAAATAGCTTTAATATAAATAACATTTAATCAACAATATATGATTATCTTGAATAAGTCATGTGATTATTTTAGCAAATGCAGACAAATATCTTTTTACCAAATAAAAACCATCTTTTGGTAAATGTCAAATTCAGCAAATTAGTAAGAAATATATATATATATATATATATATATATATATATATATATATATACAAATTTGACTTGCCTATCTGAAAACAAATAGATGTGATATAAATTAATTTATTCAGTTCTATTTACTATCATCTATCATCTATAGAGTATATTTGCGCCTTACTTTAAAATTAACTGCATGTTTTAGTCAATCTCTAGTCAAGTCTCTTGAGCCTATACTATTTATTATAAAATGTTACAAAATGTTCACCACTGTAACTACTCTATAAAATGTACTAAATTTTTGAATACTCAAAATTAGTTTGCAACCACTTATGGAAAGCAACAATAAATATTGCAACCATATAAAAAGCATAAGCAAACACTTTTCAATCCAAAAGAATATTAAATTCTGTATGATATGTAAAACATACTAAAATAAAAATATTATTACTTTTTCAGATTCAAAATAATTTTCAGGAATACCAGTAAAGTTCCAGGATGACCCAACATCTTTCTCCAATAAGAACTCTAAATATTTGTGAAATAAATGCTTAAACTAGAATGTAAACTCCTTGAAGTCAAGTATTGTGTCCTATCCTTAACTAATATCCTTAGAACATAAAACATTCTACTAAAGCATCATAGACCTATGCCTTAATCTAAACCCATATAGCACCATCACATTTTTTGCTTTATTTTTCTTCAAGTTGACTTGACGTGGCTTCATTTTTTAATATTCCAAATAGAAAATCCAGGAACCTCCCTTGGATAGTCCACTGTTTAATAGACTGTGACTGGTTCCTGACTTGCATTTTTTTTTCATCAGATTCACTTTTGTCCAATAGGCACCTGAATTCTCAGTACACGTTAAACGCAATGTTACCTTTCATTCTAAAAGGACCCAAAGAATCTATTTTAATGTTTTCTTGGGAAAAAAGCCACTTTGACATTATCATTATTTCTAAACCATAAAGCAACAATTTAAATGTTCATGAAATTGTACAGCAGATGAAATATGACAAAACAAAGGGACCCCAGGGAATTTGTAGTCAAGTAGCTCTGACATTTCCAGTATTAAACAAAACAAAAGCATGACTTGTCTAGTCTCTTTGATGTTTACCTATGAGATGTAATTAATGTTTTCATTCAAACACTTTTCACATGATTTAGCACAGCCTGATGCATGATTTTAAATCCATCTGTACATGACACAATTATTGTAAACTGATTTACCCAATCCAAGTCAAAATATAACTGTGGCGATGCTTACAGATATGCCTCCTCATTCCTGAGACATTAGTTTCTCCATTTCCCCCCCATTAAGAACTTGATTACAAGCAAGAGACAAAACTTTAGACATTGCAGATAATTGAAATTTAGAAGCTTACAGGTGAAAAATTTTACATATAAAAGACATGTCAGGAATTCTAAGAGAAATATAGTATCTCAGGTAGTCTTTGGGAAAGAAACTCTACCTTTCATTTCCACCTTTTGTATTCTTTGCTGCTCAAAACCAAAAATCCTCCTTGGGAGTTGCCTGTGGAATTAAGCCATGCTTTAAGATGTGTTGTTCTAGGATGCGTTGTTCTGGCCAGATAAGTCACTGCCTAGGTACCAAGGAGCAGATTTCCACCACACCTTCAAACTGTATAAGCAGTAAGAATCACCCTGTCAGGATTCCACCTTAGCTCACTCAAATTGACAAAAAAATTTTCTGAATTACACTGTTGTAGTCCTCCTACATTGACAGGAGGCAGTCAAGCCTGACAGCCCTTTCCCTCTTGTCTGTTATCTTGAAATCAATTGCACAGCCTGATGCACAGAATAATGGGCCATGGACTATTCTGCAGGACGTTGGCCCATCTGGTCACTGAGGAAGATAGCATTGCCGGCTTCCTATCGATCTGGGAGGAGGAGCATGCTGCTACACAGAGGTGACCTCCATCTCTCCACCTGGCCCTGCTATTGAGGCAATCAGTTTCACAAGTGTGCTCATTCAGAAATGGAAACTTTTGTACCAATGCATATCCATCTTTGTTTTTAATTAAGAACTCACACTCTTGGGAATTAAATAGTGAGGTGTAAGCAAAACAAAGGGTATATAGATTCCCTGTATCAGGAACCATATTTTGTGTATGTCATTTATTTAAAGCCTTGCAAAGATCAACTATTTCAATAGAAAAAGAGGCTGACTATTTCATTAAATTCATATAAGTCACTTTAGAAGACATCTATTATATTAGTGATATATTATATCTATTAGCAAAACTGACTTTTACTGCAAAGATTAGTATTTCCCAAGTTGGTTCTCCCAGGTAAATGATTGATTTGTACTTAATTGTTTGAAGTTGATTACATAGCCTACCTACCTGTTTTACATTTTAAAAGATTGCATCACTGGTGGATTATATTAAATGGACCTTAATTCTATAAATGCTACAAAGTGCTCCTGATTTCTTTATTGGAAAGGAACAAAGATGAAAGCAACAAAACAAGAAGAAAGTAAAGTAATGAATATTCAAAAAGGCAAGAGAACAAGCAAGCAAGAAGTAAAATAGACTTATATAGTTTAGTAAATTTTTGGATCACTATTATATTTGAAGTTTTATTCATTTTAAAATCCTTTTTTTATTGGGAATAAGAGCATACACACAAATCTTGTTGCCCTTTTCACTGCCCCCACTCATCCTTATCCCACAAGTCATTGAGAATGGAATTGGAAATTTTGTAAACATTCACAACATTGTTTCCACTATGCATTCTTTATGACCCCCCCATTCCTTTTCTAGTCACAATAAGTCACTCTTTTGAAGTCTCTTTGATCATCTACCTGAAGTTGTCTTTATTTACAAATATTTCTCTAGCTTCTATATATAAGAGAGAACATACACCCACTCATTCTTAGGACTGGGTGTACTTAGTAAAACATTCTGAAATTCCATCCATTTTCCTGCAAATAGTATAATTTTGTTTTTGTATGGCTGAGTACAATCCCATTATATGTATATACCAAAGTTTTATAATCCATTCATTCTTTGATGAATATCTAGACTGATTCTATAGATTGGCTATTATAAATTGTGTTGCTATGAACATGAATATTCAAGTCTGATTATAATATTTTGATTCCATTTCCTTTCGGAAGATACTCAGGAACACCATCTCTGGGTTATATGGTAGTTCCATTCCCCATCTTCTGAGAAATCTCCATACTGATTTGCAAAGCACCCATACTAGTTTGTTGTCCCACTAACAGTGTAATAGAAATAAGAATCAATGAATGGATAGCATTAAATTTGAAAGCTTCTGTACAGCAAAGGAAACCATCAAGATTCTAAAGATAGAGTCAACAGAATGGAAGAAGGTTTCACTTCTTACTCATGTGACAAAGATCTAATACTGTTTTAGAATCTTATTAGTGCATGATAATTACGCATCATAGTGAGATTCAAGGTGATAAATTAATATTTGCACACATTTCTTGGTGTTTTCTCTGCATCCACCCTTCTACCTCCCTCCTTTTTACTTCCGTGCTAATGAGATAGGTAGTGATTCTTTAACATATGAAGATAACAGTATTTGCTCTGTTTCCTTCTTCAAGTTCCCTTTTTCTTCTTTGCTCCTCTGCCTTCCAATACTCTTCCACTACTCTACTGCCCTCTCCTTATTTTCATGAAGTTTTGCAGTAGCATGTATAAAAATGTTATTTATTTTTAAAACTTTCTTTTTAGGGAAGATTTAATTCCATAGTCATTGAGAGGAAGATACAGAAATTTCACATATACTTTCAGTTCTTACATATGCTCTGCTGCCACCATATCATTTTGACCACCCCCCACCAAATAGTACACTTGTTACAATTTACATATAATCACCCAACTTTACTATTTACATTAGCATTCATTTTGGTACTCTAAAGTCTATGGGTTTGGACAAGTGTATAATGAAATTTATATATCATCACAGTACTATATAGAGTAGTTTTGTTGCTCCAAAAGTCCTCTTTCTATTTATCCTAGTTCCTAGCAACCTCTGATTTTTCTATCTTCCTAGCTTTTTTTCCCCAGAATGGAATACGGTTGGAATCATATGAGGCCTTTTCAATATAGCTTCTTTCACTTAGTAATATTCAGTTAAACGTAGGGGCAGTCTTGATAGCTTTTTTTGGGGGGGGGTGGTAGTAGGGGTGGAACCCAGGGGCTTTCTACCTCCGGGCTATCCTCCCAGGCCAATTTTATATTTTATTTGGAAACAGGGTCTCACTAAATTGCTGAGAGCCTCATTAAGTAGCTGAGGCTGGCTTTGAACCTGTGTGATCCTCCTGTCTCAGCCTCCCAAGCGCGGGGATTACAAGCGTACGCCACCACGCCCCACTGATAACTCATTTTGTTAGCAGTGAAATGATATCCCATTTTCTGGATGTAGTAGAATTTACCCATTTCACTTCTGAAATGAATCTTATTGCTTCCAAGTTTTGTCAATTGCGAATAATGCTGCTATAAACATCTATATACATATTGTGTGTGGATATGAGATTTCAGTAACTTTGGATAAATACCAAAGACCACTATTTTTGCATCTTAGAGTAAATATATGTTTAATTTAAAAAAAAAAACAGTTAAACTCTCTTTTCAGGTGACAGTAACATTTTGTATTCAAATAGCAACAAATTATAGTTTCTCTTTCTCCACAGTTTTGCCATAAAATCCAGAATACAAAAATAAACTTTAGGTTTCATAGATTAGATTTAAAAAAATTAGTATTATGCTAGATGTAGTGGCTCACACTTATAATTCCAGGACTCAGGAGGCTGACACAGGAGGATTGCAAGTGTGAGGCCAGTGGACCATAATTTAAGGACTCTGTTTTAAAATAAAAAAGAGGGGGGCTGGGTTTGTAACTCAAGGGTAGAGTACTCCTACTCTAGGTTTCAGTTTCATTCATGGTATTGGATACATGCACACACACACACACACACACACACACACACACACACACACACAATGAAATATGCTGACCCTGGTGGCATATATTTGTAATCCTAGAATTTTAGAGGCTGAGATAGTAGACTCACAAATTAGAAGCCAGTGTGCAGTAATTTAGCAAGACCCTACTTTAAAATAAAACATACATTAGGGTTGGGGTATAGTTCAAAGAAAGGTAAAACACTCCTCATTCAATCTCCAGTATCAAAGAGAGAGAAAGAGAAGACAAAATAGCTGGCATCTATAAAATTTCCTCAAGTTTCTACTCTGAAAATTATTAGAAGTGCTAAAATAGCATATCAATAGCTTGCTCACTGGAACTTGTTCCCCTTTCTTCTCTTTCTATATCACATTCAATCAGCTGCCCACAATGATATTTTAAGAAGCGATTATGCTCCTTTCTTGCTCAAAACTTGCCAGTGCTTCATTATGTCCCTCAGAGTGATAACTGACTGCCCTCCCTCTGCAAGGCATACACAGTCCATTCCCACCTGGCCCTCCACATTATCAGCAGGCATCTCCATCACAGTTCACACTACTCTATAAGTAGTCTGTTATGGTATCAAGCCTTTATTTCTCATTTGACTATCAAGTCAGATGTTGAATTTAATTTGGTCATAGAATGACTATTAAAACTTTCAATATAGTCTTCCTATATTACAAGTCCAGCGAGACCCAGAGTTATGCTCTATTCTCTTTAGAAGTGTATTTATAATGCCTAATATAGTATATGTTGAATTATTGTACTATGAATCATCTTTCATCTCCTATAACCTGTATGAGGAAAAGGCATAAAAGTGAATATAAGTGTTTTAATCATTCCTACACTCATACATTACCTTGTGTAGTTCTTGAATGCATTGATCAAATTAACCAAAGGAAACTAACAAATCTTCGAGTGCTATGGGAAACTGAAGCAGAAGTCAGTCTCATACCAGAAGTTATAATAATTCTGTCATTTGACTTGGAGAGAAATTACAGTCATATTATTAATAAATCTACAGTTTAGAGGCATTATTAGCTGACAAAATAGTCTAACTTAAGGCACAGGATTATAAACTTACTATTTCATAGTCTAAAGCATAGCTCTACTGTTTGTTATTTATGTGACCTTGAGCACATTCATTAATTCATTGCCTTCTCTTTATGAATGATAGTGAGTACTACTTCTTAATAGGAAAACAATGCAGGTAAATCAGTTGTTGTGCTGATACATTCTAAGGAGTAAAAACATCATCTATATGTCATCAACCTAAGTGTTGTATGATATACTTTCATGTCTGAATGACTGTAGTTGTACGCTTCAGTGATTTAGAAGCGTTTTTGAAGCCCTGCTTGCCCCATCTATTTACAGTTACAGAGCATAACATCTTCCCTTAAGTAGAGTGGAATACTGAAAGGTGGACCACAGTAATCAATAGAAATAAACTCCTGGTAGTCTTACTGCTTACTAGGATTTTTATAGCATCTTGCTCACCCTTATTATGTTTTAGGTAGCCCACTAAAATAAAAAGAATCAAAGAACTTTCTCTATAAAGAAAGAACAGAAAATATTTTATCCTGTCTTTTATAAAATTAAGGATAAATTCTAGAAGCTAGTACATTTAACTAATTGAATCAACTTGACAATGATAAAGTCTTAAGAAAATGACCTCCTGTGTGAGGTTAATTCACTTTGGACTCAGGAATTTTACAAGTAGTACCCTTGGCTATAAGGTCAACAAAATACAAATGCAGGTTACAGAAGACTCGTGGAAAGGTTTTAATATCATTAGACATCTTTTGTATGAATAATGCTAACTACAAATGCTATTTGTAGTTGTACTACAGCTGCTTATTCAAGAGAATAAATCATGCAAGAAAAGTCTACTTAAAGTATTTAGGTAATCAGGATTAATTAAGAAATTATCAAATTAATGTAGCTTGCATAGAACAAATTGATTTTGATTTTCACATCAGAGTGAAGACCAGGTGTTTTTTATTCAGTGGCCCAATGCAACACATTTCAAAATATTGCACTAAGTAAAAGTCATAATTTACCTGGACTGAAACTAGAAAGTAAGCCCCATTTTGATTTATCAACTTGAATGGAAATAATTAAATACTTACTACTGGAAACCACAATAGTTCTAGAAATCTACAAAACAGGAAAATATTAATAATTATCAGTCATCACTCTTATGAATAATTATTTAAATTCAAAATTAATTATTTGTTTAATATTATCTCCTTTATATTCTGGGACTTGACCCCTTGCCACAGGAATGCTTATTTTGTATACTCTGATTTGCTTCACTGGTCTCAGGTAATTAATCCAGAAATTGATGGCTGACCCAAACTAAAATAAGAAAAGCACCTAAAACTGGAAGTGAAAGACACAATAAACTGGAAATTTACAAAACGTGTCAATGGCTTTCAAGTGTTTGTTACCACTCAATTGTTCCTGAAGTCCAGTTACATTTCTGTTGTTAGGTCTTATAAATCATCCCCTCTTTGTTACATTTCCACTTTTACTTAAACTAGCAGTGGTGTGGCAGCAACTGCTGGTTACCCAAGGACCTTCCTTCCTTCCTTCCTTCCTTATTAGAAGTTCAGATATTTAGAACTGTCACTAAAAAAATAAATAAATAAATAAATAAATAAATAAATAAATAAATAAAAACCTCCTTGATATTCTTGAAGCCAGAGCTGAACATTTGATTAAAAAAATTTAGCCATCATAAGATATGAAACTAAAGAAACCATGCTTTGAAAAGCAAGTTTCCCATAACCCCTTTTTCTGTCTTACTGAATGTAACATGGACAGAGCCAGTGGAGATTTAAGTAGTGTTGAATTCTCAAACTTGTTTGGTTTATCATCCCATTTTTAGAAAGAAAAAAAAAACATTACTCATCTCTTCCCCTCTAGAAATATAACTTCTTTAGTAGAATAAATAGAAAGATACAATGGCAAATTTACATTCTTTTATGTATTTATATTTCATTGTGGCCTCCAGTCCCACGGGAGGGTATAGCCCCCCCCCCCCCCCACTTTGGGAACCTCTGACAGAAGATCGAAGTCAGGCATTGAATTGGATGGTACAAATTGTTAGAAGAATCTTTGTTCTCTGATAAATTTGTATTTACTATAACAACTCTGGGTTAGCTATGTTTTCATATAAGATAACAAACTTTTATTTTATTAGACAACTTTTATTCTACATTTTCCCTATTTCTCAGGCAATCTTAATCTTACCAATAATGCACTGTCTTCGTGCACTTGCAGAAAAGGGTTCTGAGTCATATAGCATCTTATTCATGTGTAATCACAAATTCTGTTTCCACTTGTCATGAAAATAGATGTGATAGAAATGACTAATATCTTTGCCATCTGTTAGTTAATATTTGATATTTTACTTAAGCCAAAGTTCATTACATCATTACAAATTGACCCGTCCTAAAAAATGATGGCTTCTGACAGTAGTGATGCATTGTGCTCTGTCAGCTAGAAGTGAAATTTGGATGCATTAAATGGAGCATCTTAATCCTTTGTAGAGTTATGCCCACTAATCTCAACTGAAGCTTCCCATGCTAGCACTAGAAGATCATGTCTTAACTGGATGGCAGATAGGCTTTAGAAAGTTCTTTGACAGGATATGAAATCACGGTTTTAACAAAAGTTTTGCATATTAAATAAATGGAAAATTAAAATAAGAACAAAACGACTGTATTATATTTGATTAAAGAAAATAAAATGAAAATTGCATATTTTTAAATTTTTACTTTATTGAATTTTTGTCTCATGTGTTTAAATTATTTAAATAACTTTTATTATTAAGACAAAAACATGTTCTGGAAGTCTATAGTCAAAGTCTTCAGCTCCTAGCAATTTGTCATCAACATGTCATTTTATCTAATTAGATTTTGTGCTGGTCATGTTTTTCATTCAAAATTGACTTGCACCATCCTTCCTGTCTATATAATCGTATAGTTGAAAGAAACTTGTTTGATACTTTTCCAGGAATAACTTTGTCAACAAGAACATTTTTATAAATCAGGAACCTGAAGACAAAAGGTTATATTGTTCATCTAAAATCATATTGAGTGGGAGTTTTGTTACCTTGGAATTCTGATAAGATTATTTAGGTAAAAAATCAAAGACAATTATTATCTACATTCTAAAGAAAGATAACTGAGGCCACATATTTTCAATTAAATTTTATTAAAGGATACAGCTTACTTTAAGCTTGAAAAATAGCCAGCTTCCTCCTACTTAGAGTCTTTGACTAAAATAATGAAACATAAGAATGGAAAGAAAAAAGAAGAAAAGACATCAGAAAAATTGCTGTCTCTGGACTGCTGGTGAGTACATTATACTTTATAAAATTAATAGTCCTTTCTTTATAATTGGGTCAAATACAAAAGTGCTTTAATTTCTTAGAGTACAATACAAGCAAATCATTGGTTGAAATTAAATATTGGCATAAATTAATATGTGTTCTGTCTTTAGGTATAGGAGTGGTGGGTATTGTTTGGAAAAGAAACTGGGAAAAATAAGAGAGAGAGAGATACAAAGTAGATAGATAGGATAGATTATAGATAGAAAAATGAGAGAGAGAGGGAGAGAGAGAGAGAGAGAGTCCTCACACTCATGTACCTTATAATTAGGCATGAAAAGGATGCTTCAATTTCCCATTTGTTAAGAGGTCATTTCATAAGATTGCCATGGATCATCTCATTGGCATTCCAAGCAGGATAGTGCCTGCCTAGATAATGAAATCTAATAAAAAGTAAGATGAAAAAGACCATACTTTTGTAATAAGATAATAGTAGAAATTGTTTAGGAAGCCAGATGTCCCAAATCAATATCTGTATAGTGAAGAAACCAAGCAAAGCACTCCAAGAAACTTATTTATTCTTACCTCATTTGAAAACCAGAACAGAGAAAGGATGGATGGTGTGGTAACCATTAAAATGCATATTCCCCATATTCCCTCCAATGTCAATAAATGACTTCTTCTACCTTGGGTAATTCCTTTCATCATTAAATCTTGGTTAGTCATCTGTAACCAATAGACTATGGCAGAAGCAAACTGAGTAACTTCTAAATGTAAGCTGTAGAAACACACATAATTCTGCCTTGGTCTCATGGAACTATCATATCAGTTCAGGTAACAGATAAGGAGATAAAGAAGCCATCTTGGCTATCTTAGCTCAATTTAATGCAATGTGGAGAAGAAATGAAATACATAACAATTCCCAGAGCCATGGGCACATACATAGCATTTATTGAGCTATCAGAGTGATCTCTACTCATTAAATCAGTCTAGGTGAGCATATTATGGGTTATATATAAGCCATTTATGGGTATTCAATTTAAATCATATTTAAAATAATTATAAGCATAAAATACTGTTTTAAGACTAAATTTCAGTAGTTTTCTTTTTACATTATATGATGGAAATAACAAGTGTTCCAATACCATTAAATTCTCAACACTGAAATAAATAAGAACGTGACATCTGTTGTTCAATTTTATTATAAAAAATAAACAATTTTTAATTTGCTATTATGGAATGGAATTCTACTTAATTGAAAACAGTAACAACATAGCAAAAAAATTATTAGGATCTTGAAAATAGTAAATGATGTTCATGTATTATCAGTATAGTTGTTGTATTTTAAAAATTATCTTTAAGGCTACAGTTTGTTTTACAAATATTATCATCAAAACTTCAAGGGATACTATAGTTTACCTGAAATGGACTGCCAATGATGAAAAAAATAATAAACAAAAGGTGAGTCAATATCAGTAATTCAGTATTGTGATAATGCATTGGGAAGGTAGAACATATAAAATAAATGATTCAGTAATATCAAAATTAGTTTTCTAATATTTGTTACTTGCTTCATGAGAATTTTCCCCCAAAGTAATAAGATTTTCATTCATAGTCTTGTAAAACTTTTCAGTGTTATTTTGTGCTAAAGAACTATTGGTACAAATTTGTGGTGGGCTGAGCCCTAATAAATATGCAGGGCAATTCTTTATTGTGGTGGAGTATTTTTTGCATGGCAAGCTGTCTTCAACCTTGTGTATGCTCATTGTACCCTCTAGTCATTTTAATAACTGATTTTAAAAGTGTCTACACATTTGTAAAATACTTAGAAAATGATGTCAGAGGGTCCTTTTGAGAATGGTTTGTGGGAGCCTATATAGAGAGAAGCACATTATTATCACAGTATACCCCAACCTTGTCCCAATGCACTTTTTCATACCAATGTTCTTAAGTGGGAAAAGGAGGGGAGGAATGAGTACATTATGTGTACAAAGTGAATGAATGAGTACAAGTGTGTGTTCTCTGATGTGAAATCCAAGTCTGTACATAGGTGAGGGGGAAAAAGACTTCTTTGTGGGTTCAAAGATTGGATAAATCTTAAATATTTGTTCAATGCAATTTTCTCTGGCAAACTAGCTAATTTCAGCACTCCTCCAATTGAGAATATCAAGATGTCAGGAAAAATATAAAAGTAAAAAATTGAAGATAGTTAAAAATTACGCCAGGAGGAATGGGAAGATAGAAGTGTCCAGTTGCCTTTTGTTTCAAAACAAACTGCCTCAATCTTAGTGTCTTAAAACAAAGACCATTTAATTATTTGAGTGGGGAATTTTAGAATCATAGCTTTTCTGTTCCATGTGGCATGAGACTTAAAATTTATTATTCCCTGTGAATTTGCTTCTATTTCAAAATTATACAATCTTTTATGGAGGAAGCAGCACATACTATCAAGCAGCTATCAAAGTGTTCTGTCTGATGGATAATTTGAAAGAATCAAGCAGGTTCATTCGTTTGGTTTTGTATGTTTTGGTGGTGGATGATTGTTTCTCTTGGCTTTGACAGAGGTCACAAGGTGATACTGAGCTGGACAAAAGGTGGAGACATCTGAAAGTCCTGCAGCCTCTGGAGTGCCTATTGTGGGGTCTCTTGCATAGTGACCTTAATATATTTATTACAGTTACTATAAACTGTCTTTCTAATAATTTCAGTTTAATTTTTTTCTTTCAAATTGTTTTTTAAAAAATTTAAATTTCAAGAGGCTTTCAGAATTGAGGTAGATTTTCTCTTTTTTTCTCCTTTCCTCTTTCCCATCCTCCATTTTCCTACTATAGAATGCCACTTAAGCCTCATAAAATAACTAAGTGTGGTATTTTTAATCATTTCTTTTGCTCAGGTCTCTTGTATGTATGCATTTTTTGTACCTTGTCATTGTTCCTTTCTAATTTTTAGCCTAGAGTTCTGCCAGATATTTGAAGTCATACATAGATTCACATCATTATTATTATTATTACTATTACTATAACCAGTTCAGAGGTACAACTTCAATTTGGGTAAATGTTGGATGAACCACAAGAAAACACAAGAGCACTAACAAGCGCAGCTAGTTCTGAAATTTCTAAAATGCATGTTAGAAGGGGGTAAAGCTCTAGTGATAGTACAACTCTCTTACTTACTAACAAGAAAACGAGCGTAGAATGAGTAAGTAGCTTGCTGCTCTAAGTATTATAACCGAATAATTCTTGCTTTGTGACTTAACATTTATTATTTTCTGTGAATTTGCATCTATTTCAAAATGATAGTCTTTCACTGCAGAAAGTCACACACACACACTAAGAAGCACATACTATCAGGCAGTATTTTGAAATAATCCAGCAGTTTCACTTATTTGCTTTTGGAGTTTTTGGTTGCTAAAATTTAAGAATAAAATTATTATCAAATAGAAAAGCTAGCTTACAATTATGAACACATTTGAGATGTGCTATTGTTATTTTTATTCAATGTGTTTGTTTCCTTTGGGAGAAGAAAAGATTTTAAAAGCATATGTGTATTAGACATACTTTGTTAACTAAAGTAATGAGACATGTATCAAGCTTAATAATGGATAATAATTGATATAAAATATCTTCGATTTTATTTAAAATTTTTAAGAATGTACATTATTATATTTAACTGATCATTCCATTTTTCAAGTTAGATCAAATCATGACAATTTGATTTTTTTCCCTATTTAGGGCAAAAAAAAGAATGTGAGTCTATTGAAGCAGGAATATATTTAGATATAATTTTGTTTACTTTTTTGCTCTGCTCTTCCAGCTGGAGAACATCATCCACTTAAGAATTAAAATGCATTCACGTGTAATGATTATACATGCGTTATCTTGTCCATTAGACTGCAAGCCACAGTGGCAGAACCTCTCTGTGTCCTTTTCTCTTGAAAATTTGTGCTGAAACTGCAAAAAATAGAATGATAAACACATAAATTATTCAAATGGATACATTTGACAGATGACTTTTGAGAAAATTACCAAAGCTCCAGAAATACCTCTTTTATAAGGACAGGATCTATGTCTCCTTCCTCTTAATTTCCGTTCATGAAACTCAGCACAGTGTCATTGGGAATAGGTGTCAAGGAATAATCCCAGATCACATGAACAAATAACAGATATCTCGTATTTCACATTCAAATTAGAGAAAAATTAGTCGTTAGCTATTTACTACATATCCCCACCTTCTATGTTAGAGAGTATTACGAAAATAAGAATTTGGGAAAAGTCAAGTGTTTCTGTTACTTTTTATTCTTTTCATGGAAAATTTTAGCAATTGTCTAACTTTTCAGACATTAATTCACACGTTTTGTTAAAAAAGAGGGAATTTGACTTCTAAATGACTTTCATGTCTCTTTCCACCTTTAAAACTATGATTTTTAAGCCCAGCAGTTAGTTAGCTATGTGTTCTGACAGCATTCTAATCAATTAATATAAGCATTCTTCATGTAATTGACACATTTACTTAATAAATATGAATTTTAAAAATGCATTATACCTTTTTCACTCTCGATAAAAAGTGAACCACTAAGATTCATGTTTTACAAGAAAACAAAAAGTAAAGTCACACTTAAAAAGCTATTACAATTTGGAACTTCGAGATACAAGTGCTACATGAAGTGGAAATTTGTAAATTGTGGAAATAATTATGTGTCTTTTGCCCTAAGTTTTTGAAAGGATTAAAATGAAAACAGTTTACTGTCCTGACCTTTCATTACAAAAATCTGGATGTATTTTCTCTTTAGTCTCAGAGAATAGGACATAAATCACTCTCCTTGGCATTTTGCATGGTCTGCCATGCAGGCAGCCAACTTTTACAGATGTCCTTCCTGGCTTCAAAAAGCTGAAGCCTGCAGGTAGCAGAAAATGCCAGGTTTCTTCTCACGCCTGAGGAGGTTCTGTTTGCCTCGGATGAAGCCCGTGTGCTGGGATAAATGCCACTGTGCCGAGTCAGCATGGTGGACAGTTTAACTCCATGACCTTCTGCAGGTAGACAGCCTCCCCCGGAGATCGTCTTTGACACAACCTATAACATAGAATGTCAACACCAGTCTAGCAATTGTGATTGGTATTCCTTTTGCTGCTGCGCAACAACCTCTTCCCAGAGAGGAGGAGTTCAGATGCCGTGCATCCTCCAGGATGCTTTCTTCCACTTTATTCTTTTTTACATTAGTCATCTACAAAAGTCTTTACTGCAGACTTAACTTTAGTCTGTCACTTTACATCTCAAGTTGGCAAGGCTGAGAACTCAGTTTCTAGAATAAGTTTATGAAAAAAAGTAAATGTTGACATGACATTTTCTCCAATGGAATGGTTCCTGATTCCATGACTGTGACTGCTTCAGTTAGAATAACAGAATCATATCTTATCCTTGTCTGAGCGACAGACATGCTGAAAGAACTGGAATCACAATGGTGGGAAGATAATGAGTAAAGGGATCCTCCATAATTAGGACTCTCTTGGAGTGTGTGTGTGTGTGTGTGTGTGTGTGTGTGTGTGTGTGTGTGTTACTGGGGATTTAACCTAGGCTACTCTACCTCTGAGATATACTCCCTGTCCCTTTTTTTCATTATTATTTTGATATAGGGTTTAGCTAAGTTACTGAGGCTAGTCTTAAACCTGTGACCCTCCTGTCTCGGCCTCCCAAGTATTGGAATGATATGTGTGTGCCACCGTGCCTGGCTCTTTAGATTATTTTCAGGTGAACTAAATATATTATCGAAGCATTTCTTGTTTCTTTCTACACACCCCTACCCCTTTTCTTTCTTTTACCTGATTTCTTCTCTTTGAATTGTTTAGAACAAAATCCACTTTATCTTAAAATCTTAGGAGAGTCTGTTTAACTTTTAAAGTGTCAGTATTTAAGTTTCATTTACAAAAAGCAATAATGTCTCTTTATTAATGATTTATATAATAAAGCTTGACATTTTATTGAACTTTAATGTGAAGAAGGTGAATCTCTTCTCTGTAAATTCATGCTGAAACTCCATTTGTATGGATTTGAAAATAGCTATGCAAAAAGTCAGCACAGAACCACACGTGGCTCACTATTTCATTTTACTTTCCTTCTTCCTTGCCTTTAGTCAAGATATACATGGTCCACTTTACTGTCATCTGCAATACATGCTGTTGTCTTTATATCAGGAGGATAAAGGTATAAGACAAGGTTTGGCAAATTAAATTGCATGAGCCATATTCACATATTCAGTGTGTCCTTTGTTTTAGTTAAGAAAGTCTGGGTGTAGAGTCAAACTTGTTCATTTACAGATTGTCTATGACTACTTTCACTCTACCAAAAACAAGATGGGGAGATGCCTTGAAGATGGCATGAGTTTGAATGGCCTAAAGTACGTAGTCTCCTTCTTCAGAGAAAATTGCTGGGTATCCGTGATGAGCCACTTAGCCATTTTTTGCCTTTGAAAAGTGAGAAAATTGGAGCCAGGTATGGTGGGACATGCCAATAATCCCAGTACTTGAAAGGCTGAGACAGGAAAATCTCAGGTTCAAGGCCAGTGGAGATAAGTGAATGGAACTTTATTTCAGAATAGAATAGAATGAATAGGGCTGGGAATGTAGCTCAGAGGTAGAGTGCTCCTGGATTCAATCCCCAGTGCTACAGAAAAAAGAAGGATGGAAGGAAGGAAGAGAAGAAAGGAAAAGGGAAAAAGGAAGGAAGGTATATGAGAAAAACAAACTATTAAATTCCTACACATGAGTGAGATTCACCCAGCATGTGACTTGGTAAGTCTCCCTTGAATCCAGTTCTTCTGCTCCTGCTCCTGCATTTTCTCTGGCACTTCATGCACTAATTTATATGTTACAATGCATTTTATGTATTTAATTACTTTGATTTAATTTAATTCATGCTCATTATCTAGGTATTTGGGAAGTTTGGGAGGAAATATAGATAAGCCAAAACAAAGGATAAGTAAGAATTATACATGAAAATGGGTTGAGGAGACAATAAATAACATAAATAAGGACATTGGCAAGAAATAAAACTTCTGTTAATTCTACATACTTTAGTTTGTTTTTTTTTCCAGCATTGGAGATTGAACCCAAGGGCATTCTACCTCCAAGCTACACCCATAGCCCTATTTTTTTAGTCTTTATTTTGAAACTGGGTCTCATTGAGTTGCAGAGGTCCTCACTAAGTAGCTGAGGTTGTCCACCAACTGCTATCCTCCTGTCTCAGACTCCCAAATGCTGAGATTACAAGCCTGGGCCACCACGCCCAACTTTGTTGATCCATTTGTTTTGTTTTGTTTTGTTTTGGTTTGGTTTTTTGGTAATGATACTGGGGAATGAACCCAGAGGCATTCTACCACTGAGCTACACCTCCAGCAGCCAGCCCTTTTTTTATTTAATTAATTAATTAATTTATTTATTTATTTATTTATTGCGGGTCTGGGGATGGAAACCAGGGGCATTTGACCTCCAAGCTACATCCCCTGATTATTTTTTATTCTTTGTTTTAAAACCAGGTCTCACTGAGTTGCAGAGGGCCTCACTAATTAGCTGAGGCTGTCTTCGAACCATGATCCTCAGGTCTCAGCCTCCCGAAACAGGGTATCACTAAGTTGCAGAGATCCTCATTAAGTTGCTGAGACTGGTTGTAAACTGGCATCCTGCTGTCTGAGCTTCTTAAGTACTGAGCTCCCGCAAAGCTCATGCCTTAGCTTTTAATGGTTTTTTTTTTATTATTTTTTGAATTGTGAGAAAGATTAAAAATAATTATAATTTGTTTTGATATGTCCTGGATTATCAAATATATGCTGTTCCAGGCCAATATACTGTACTTAGCAAGAGCCTCTCTCTCTCTTCCTCTCTCTCCCTTTTTAGTACTAGGGATTGAACCCATGGGCATCTTACCTCTAAGTTATACCCCAAGCCTCATTATTTCATTCTTTATTTTGAAACAGTGTCTCACTAAGTTGTAGAGAACCGTACTACGTAGCTGAAGCTAGCCACAAACCTGTAATCCTCCTGTCTCAGCCTCCCAAATACTGGATTACAAGCATAGGCAACCATGCTCAGCTTGTAAGAGCCTGTTTCTAAATATAAATAAAAGTAAAAAGAGATGAGGATATAGCTCAGAGGTAGAAGGAAACTGTGGGCTAAATCTCCATTATAACATTCACCCTCCCCCTCCACCACCCCCCCATATGAATCTAAAATTAAATCTCCTCCTGCTATATAACAATAAGGCACCTTTGGGCAAGCCCATGTAGCTACAACATGAAGAATAAATGAATTTCTGGTATATGCTCTTGGTAACTCAGGCAGAAATAGGCACTCAATCTACATAGAACTTGTAAAGATATTGGATACTGCCTTCAAGAATATCCTAAAAATACAAACAGAAGAAGACTTTATAGACCTTTGGATATTTTAAATATAAATACATATAATTTAACTATAGATAAAAGTCAGAGGAAATATAAATTTAGATGTTGCTATGGGTAGTGGTAGTCTAAAGAAATTCAGACTGATAGCTTCTGCTTTGTCTGAGGTCTGATATAATAAGATAGTGAAAATGGGAGAAAATGTAAATGGATATTTTAAGATCCTTATAGCAAAAAGTAGATCAATCCAATTGAGATAATTTTGGGATATGTAAATAGTATTGCAGTGCCTAGGTTAATCTGATCCCTTGAGAATTTCTTGTGGGTAGATCTGTGTGTACAGTGGAAACAAAATGGAAATAAGTACAATGTGGGTGGCCCCATGCTTTTTTTATGAAAAATATTCAACCCCAATCATACTATACCTTTACTGTTGATGCTAGTTGTACCAAAATGTATAAGAAGGTCTGACTTGGGGCCTTTTAAGATAAGTTTGAGCAAAGAACAGGAACTGAGCCGTCAAGAAAAGGATTTGTGCTCTAGATAAGGAAAATTATTATTTCAGAAAGTTAAGGATGTGAAATACGACACGGCTGTTCATTGTCTTGAGAGGAAGTTATAAAGTATATTACCAAGCAGTCCTGAAATTGCTATGAAGGCCATATGAAGAGTGAGAAAAGATTTATCCTCCTAGCAAAAGAACGCCAATGAGCACCAGAAGCAATCAAAATGAATTTTAACAATAAAAATGGCAAAACTGAAGAAGGAAGGAAGAAAGGTTAGTTTCACTGCAAAATATGGAGAAAGAAGGGGATGGGATACTCTCCAGAGAGTGATTCCTGTATTGTGCACTCCTCTTGGGGGAAAGGACTTCTGTCAAGTTACTTCCAATTAGCCTTTGGAAAGCTTGGCATGCAGTTATGTGATTCTGCTTAACAAGCTTCCTAGAACATAGAGAGAGATGATAGATCAGAATTTGTCGTTTTATAACATCAGTAATATAAATACATTTACCACGGATAATTTCAAAATATCCACCATTTAACAACTGAATCACAATATTTGAAAATACTTAATGGATTCCTTTAGAGCCAGTATGGACCTACTCCATCTGCATGTGTCCACCATACTCTGAGAGAGTGGTCTGTTAATACATGAGAATGATTAGGAAAACCCTAGGACTTGCCTGAAATTTCTTCCAGAGAAGTTGGAGGAAGACACGGGACCAATAGCTTTGAAAGAGTGGTGGTAAGAAATGTTCTGTTTGCCTCCAATGAAGTCCAGCTTCTCTACTATAGCAGTCACATTCCCTTCATACAGTCAAGTTAAACCTCCTCTAATACTCAGTCAGCACAGCCAGGAAATTCAACCTCAGTCATTACTACGCCTTTACCTTTCATGCTTGTCATACCAATGTGTGTGTGTGAGAGACTGACTTGGGGGCTTTTAAGATAAGTTTGAGCAAAGAACAGGAACTGAGTCCCTCATGAAAAGGATTTGAGTTCTAGATAAGGAAAGTTATTATTTCAGAAAGTTCACATACATCATATACTACATAAACCTGTCATTTTTCCTATTGCTATAGTTAGTTCACCACTGCAGCTTTCTGGCATTACTGAATAAAGTATACAATCAAGTACAAGGTGAAGAGGTCTTTCTCCTGGCAGCTTTTATGAGTTGGTGTCATAACTTTGCAGTGAGACCTGCTTACCTATTGCTCTCTTTGTACTTAGTTTTTTGCCCTTGGAGAGAGCCAAAAGCGATTAGGATGAATGAGGAGATTACTCTGGCCACATTTAATCCCCACTATTTCTCTTGATTTTTCCCTCTGTTAACAACAGACTTGCCAGAGAAAGAAGAAAATTTTAAGTTTAGAGAGCAGAAATTAAGAAAATCAAAATTTCTTTTAAAATACTACCCTAAAGTCAATGTAAATGGTACATTTACACCACCTTATCTAAGACCAAGATCATGAGGCAATTTGGAATGGGAAGCTGGGTCAAATTAACCCTTACATTGATATAGCCTTGTTTAAATAGTGTTTCTATGTATTTCTTGCTGCAGTTAATTAAACCCAAGTCAGTTCCTTCTCTGAAATTTGGAATAGCTAGAATGTTGATTAGTTTCTTGATATTGCTATATTTATGATATAGAAAATGAGAGGCCACTTCTCAACTGCTTTAAATCTACATGGAGTAAGTAGCAGAGCAAATTGATCTAAATAGAAAAATATCAAGTAATCTCACAGGAGGAGATAAGAGGAGTGATGTGGAGAGTTAATGCTCTTGATTCTCATCCACCCTAAAGCTAGCTTTTAATTCAGCTCTTAGTTTTTCTCAGACACCTCTTGAACCTTACATAAATGGCATATGTGATTTAAAAGCATAACTACTTAAAATATTTTTTCTTTAAAATTCTCAAACCTCCCTACTTTGTGAAAAAGGGGCAACATTCTTGCATGGATATGAATATATTCATCTTAAATCTATATCAGCTATTTCATAACTTGTAAACCTATTGATTTTATTGTTTATATTTTTAAAGACATAATGCAATCTTTACATACAAATGATCATAAGGATCTATTTCTTCAATCACAGTGCCCAAACTGAAAATAATTCAGAACTAAATCACAAACAATATAAAATACATAAAATTATAAAATTAACCAATATATTTTAATATATTGAACCTAAATATAACCTCATCTTCCTGAAGTAAAAACTTAAATATAAACCTCTTTTTCTTTAAATATAAGCTTAAGAAATCATTTTCTAGTTAGCACAAATGAAAACTGAATTTTAAATAAAATAACATTTAAAAGCTTTTTAGTAATTTTAGGAAGAAGAGAGGAAAGGAAATATCTGTGGAGAAACAAAGAAAGTAAAATTATGTTCCCATGAAATGTTCTGTCTCTTTTCTCCTATCAAGAAGGGGCTCTTACTCTGAAGAACAAGTAGAATCAAGGTCAATTTGCAGAAAAAGAAGCCTACTAAATATTCCATTCTCCAGTGTCGTTTAGGTTTATACAAAAGTAAAAGCAATTCTTCAGAAAAACTGTATGTAATTTTTAAGTAGAAGACAACTACTGTATTATAGGGGGATAGATAAAATTACATAAGAAGTGATAAAGGCCAAAATATTAGAAAATGATCTTTCACATGGTAATATTCTACCAAAGATATAAAATAAGTAAAAGAAGTTATCATGTTGAAAGCCAAAACTGAATAATAATGTGTTAGATAAGAGTGAATTGCAAAGGAGAAAGGTATTTGTAGGGAAGAATAACTATACAAAAATGAGTTTGTGTGATAATTGAAAGCTTTATTGTTAATATTTTTTTAGATTTTTTTCTATTAGATTGTATCAGAAGGGGAATGACCACAAGTTGATCTATTTTTATTTGGGTTATTTGCCTTTTGCTTCAAAACATTTTTTTTCCAGACATCACAGCTCTGCAGCACTGCTGTTATATATTATAATCTATCTTTCAACTTTGTTGACTTTCTATTTTCTTTCTGATTTTTCATTAAAATATAATGCTTTATAATAGTCTTAGTTAAACTTTACCTTGGGAAATGATACCATGTATTTAGCCAATTATATTTCTTTAATTTTGTTCTGCCATTCAAACTATTAACTCAAATTTATTTTATATCCTCTGCAAATTTTAAAAGCATAGAATCTATCTTCTTTCTCCCATGAAATAACAGTAACACAAATATGAATAAATAAATTTATATGCATAGCCAGGAGGCACATTCCCTCAAAAACTTATGTTCATGTTAAAATGAAATTAATTATCAGAGAACTAGTAAACTACTCTAAATTATGATCAATGCCATTCAACTCATTTCTCCATCTTATTCACAAGAGGATAGGGGAAGACATTTCCAAACGATTTATGAAGTTCAAGTAGGCTTTCTAGACAGAATGCCTAAAAAGAAAAAAATTCATATTCAATCCATAATAGCTACCTTTGAACAATTGAAAAATGTTTTATTTTGTTTTAAAACTTTTTAAAAATAATGTAATTTCAAATGATCTGTAGCAATAAAGTCATACTAATGGTCTATATTTTAATAAATTAATAGTATATTCTTTTTCCTCCTGAGTCATTAATCTATTGTTATCATTTCTCCAAGACTTAGTAAATTTAATTGAGTGAGCTATCATTTTCTTGTATAGGATCACATTATAAAAATGAGATGGACTTTGTCTAATTTATTTTGGCAGAGTTAAAAATTAATTTAAAATTTTTATTACTTACATTATTTCTATGTTACCTTCACTAATCTTGCCAGTTTAATTCTAAAATACACTTTGACAATATATAGAAAGTAATATTAAATGGATATAAAAAGTAAAAAAATTAGCATTATCAAATATAATGACATTTTAAAGTGGAAAATATAAATAATAAATATAACAATTCATGATTGAAAGTTTATAGAATATGATACAGAATTATTCTAAAAGGACACAGACTACAGAATTACTCTAAAAGAATTCTTTATATTTATATTATGTTATATTATACTATACTACAAGCAGCAAAATGCATAATCTACCAAGATGTGAAGGATGGTAAGAAAAAGGAGATATATATATATATATATATATATATATATATATATATATATATATATATATGTATGTGTGTATATGTATTCATATATATATTGATTATATGTATGTGATCTGAGGATTTACTTGTCTATCTTTCTGGTAAAGCAGGATTTATAAAGTTATTGTATTTTACTTGATGGAATATTAATTATATAAATATTTGATGCCTATAATTATTTAAATAGTTGATGGGTACATTATGTGCAGATAATAACTTATGGTAAATATGGAAGATATATATAACAATTATAATTAGTAGAACTGATCAAATTCTGACCTTTTTTTATAAATGCCCCCTTAAGGTAATCCTGACTTAATGCATTTAAGAGAATTACCCTAATATAAATCTGCTTTTTAAATACATTTTCAAATGAGCACAGACATTTTAGAAGTTCTATCTTCATGTATGAAAATCACTTGTATAGAGATTAAACGTTTCTCCCAGAGCTGTCCTTGCTCTGGACTCCTCGCATTACTGTTGCAGTCTTTCCAAACACACATTCCTGCACTTTGGGTTGGATGGACAGATTGCACAAGTTAGTGGAAGAAGGAGAGTGGTCCTGAAAATCAAAGTGTTACAGTGCTGTGGAAATCAGGTAGTGACATGAAGATCAAAGTTCCAATCTGTCTCACTGTATCTTTGATCTTTACATAGGAACATTTATTTTTTTATTGGTTCATTGTAGTCATACATCTTAATGGGATCAAACACTTGCGTAGACGTACATGCACACATCACCCCATTAGCCCCTACCCAATCCCCACCCCATTCCCTCATTCCCACGCTTGGCTTAGTGATTGGCTTTGATATGTACTTCATGTGCTTTAGAGAGTTTCCCTCTTCCCCCTTCCATCCCCTCAGTTAGGTTGTACATAGACAGATTTAAGTTGCATCCTAGTAGGGGGTAAAAGATTGACAATTAGGTTGTGTCCTTGTAGAGATAGATTGGCAATTTTGATTAAAGTAGTAATATTTTTGTGCAAACTTTTTTTTTTAAACTGGCTGAGTTTTTGCTGGTTTTTGAGTCTCTGACAAAGTTGACTAATATCACCGCTTGCTTATTTGCTTAATGCCTTATAGATATTGGCAAAAAACAATTATCTAGTTTCATATTTTGCAACTGTTTTCTTGTTTTTTTTTTCTTAAAGTAGATTTCCTTTTCATTTCTATAAAACCTTCATTCTAGTACACCAATTTTTTTAACTTATGATTTTTAGTTTTCTTAATAAAAACATATATAATGACTTTTGAAAATTTCACCTAGTAATAATCATAATTTAAGTGATTAAGAAAATTTCTGATTAAATAAATACTATAGATACAATTTTTCAGGTAGGTGAAAAGGGAAACATTAGTGGAGGTAATTTTCTTAAATGGAAACATTGTCAGCTTCCTTCTCAACACATCATAAAAAAGATCAAAGGATTTGGGAAGCTAAGAATAATTCAATTCACATTTACGATAGATACTGGTCAGAGGTACCTTAAAATTCATCTCTAACAGACTTAAAATGCTCTATTGTATATGTACCTAAGGGGAGTCATCTTCTTTCATCTTTTTGGCAGAAAATCACAGTGAAGAGATTAAAGTGTGACCATTAAAAATAGTCATGCTTTTAACAGCATATTTCATATATAGTTTTATTTAGTCATTGACAAATACATAAAGTTTGAGTAATATGGACATTTAATCCTCACAGGAGATAAACACACATTCTTACACATTCGCAGTTTCTTCTACCCTTTGATAACATAGTATTCCTATTGAAAATACAATTGAATGACTTGCCTATAACTTAAAAACTAAACATTTTATCATAATTAATGTTTATTTTATGTATTTTAGAAATCACTACTACATAAAAGAAAAAAGGCCTCCTTAAACTTGTAATATCACCATCCAGAGAAAGTTATTAAATATAGAGTATGACTCTTTAAGGTAACTCTTTCATTACTTATATGTATGTCTATTTCTTAATTTTAAAAATATTATGTAAGTTTTTAACTTATAATTTTATGTAAAATATTTCATAAACATTGTCCTATGTCATCAAATCTAATTTTACATTTTTAAATTATAGAATTATTTTGTACTTTATAAAACAGCTCTAACTAACCATTTAAATTTATTTTAATTTTGTAATATAGCTTATGATCCGTGAATTATATCCACAGCTTATTATGAGAAAACGATTAAAAGTGAAGCAATTTGTAAATGCAACTTTTTCCGAACTTATTATTGTTGTTGATTTAGCAAATGTTAAGCAAATACATGCAATCTTACAAGAACTTAGGAATACTTACTATTCATTTTAAATACTTAATCCTCTTTTGATACTATGGAGCAAAGAGCTTAGAGTAAAAGAACAAAGTCTGTGCAAATGGAAAATAGCATGATTACTTCAAAAAGTAGAGAAAAAAAAAGGGAGAAAAATAAATCCAGGCTACTTTTATTTAGTGCATCCATAGGAACTGAATCTGATATCCTCCCCAAAGTATATACATCTGCTTTAAATAGCTTTCCTTGATTATGACACCATCTGATATCCTGAGAAACTCAAACTCTTCTTTTAAAGCGATTGTAGTTTTCATCCAAGAACCTCAAAGCTCAAGGAAAGCATTCCCTTACGCTTTTCCCAAGGGTTCTTGTAAGCCTCCTGTGCAAGGTAGGATAAATCTGTGCAATTTTGCGTCACTGATACCCCCTCTAGTTTTTGGAAGCCACAAGATCTCCTGGATGACCTCCTCTAGTTATTCCCACATTACCTTTTTTCGAAGCCCTTTTGGAATTCAGCCACAGGAGCAGACGCTGGTTCACTTATCTCTTTATATTTTTTTACTCTGTCTACCTATTTTTCTCTCTGTTTCTCCATCTTTTGGGGCTTTTTGTTTGTTTCTCTCTCAATTTTTTATCCCTATCTCTATTTTCTGTATTTAGGCCACATGTGAAAATATATTCTTTAGTGTTTATTCAAATTGTGTCAAACCCACATAACATTTCAACAAGATTTCCAGTCAAAACTCATTTTTACTTTGTTTTTCTCTTTCTTTTCCCACACAATAGGAGGTGAACTTCTACCAGCTTCCTTATCCTATGACTTATTTTTTATTAATATGATAACTATGTAATATAATGGCTGTTTTACATATCCTAAGATTTTATGTATCCCGCCTTTAGGTGCGAATAGGATCTCTTTGCTTATGTATAAATGGTAATAATTCATAAATTCTCTCTGAAGTTAGAAGACACATAGAAATAATAAGAATGGAGTAAAATTTTAAATTTTTATTTTCTAGAAGAACTAGTTTATACTGCATAACTTTAATTATATAAACTGGTTAATTTTACCATGATTGAATTCTTTTATATAAAAAGTTCTCATAGGAAATCATATTATCATCTAGGTAGGTAAATATCAAAGACGGTTTTATAGTTTCCACAAGAGTAGCAATAAAAAGCTATAATTAATTTTGCCATGATTCCAAAGTCTTTTAATATAAAGATTTCCCATAAGAAATTATATCATGTAAGTAAGTAAATATCAAAGTTTATTTTATAGTTTTCACAAGTGTAGCAAAATAAGGCAATGAGTTTGTAAATGGGTATCTTTTGATTACATGTCTATTTCTTTCAAGGACCCCACTTAAGCACTGTACAGGGCAGGCAGCCAGGGAGACTCCCCTGGTTGTGTAACAAGATCATTACAGATGTTCTTAGGAAAGAGAAGGTAGATCTTCAAGAGAGAGAAGAGAGTGCCGAGCACCTGCGTGGTGGCGCACGCTTGTAATCCCAGTGCTTGGGAGGCTGAGACAGGAGGATCACACAGGTTTGAAGCCAGCCTCAGCTACTTAGTGAGGCTCTCAGCAACTTAGTGAGACCCTGTTTTGAAATAAAGTATAAAATAGGTTTGGTAGTATAATCCGGAGGTAGAAAAGCCCCTGGGTCCCACCCCCGGTACCAAAAAAAAAAAAAAAAAGAAGAAGAGAGAAGAGGAGAAGAGAGAGTTTCCTCTCCCTCCTGTTACAGATTAACCATAGTTCATCTTACCTATGTCACTTGTCCTATACTACAGAGACCGGGGTAATGTTTCAGGAATGTGGACTTTGGTGACAATAGGTTCAAATAAACTTACTTAGTAATCCTATAAACTTAACCACACCATTGGTTCTCCTTATTCTTCATTTTCTTCTCTTTAATAATAGTACATCTCTTAGCATCGCTCTGGCTTCTAAAAAAAGTTAATCTGAGAAATATATTCTGCTATGGAAAATACTCCATAAATGTCAATATTATTTGCCAATTCTAAGTAAAGAATATTTCCCTTAGGCATCTGAAGAGGTAAACATGAGGTACTTAAGTGAAAATGATTTCTATTCAACTTCCTTGCCTTAATTGACTCTTTAGTGATCCACATGTCCTAATTTTGTTTTATATTTTTAGTTGCAAAATTGAAGCTTTGTCAAAACATGAATATTTATAAGATTTTAACAATCCTATTTAACAGTATCTTGCTACCTACTCATCTTACTCAATTTTGTATTTGTGTTTTTATATGTCAGTAGGTGCTATTTTTTTTCCCGTTTGTTAAATCTTAACTGTATGGTCAATATAGTCACAAAAGACAATTTAAATTCCATTTAAATTAATTTTTGTCTTTTACTTTTTGCAGTAAGTACCAAATGTTAAGTTGTGGTTACTTTCTTTTGCTATGTATCAGAATCACCTAGGAAAACTGTAAATATATCTCTCTCCTGGCCTACACCCAGACCAATTAAATTAGATCCTTTAGGAGTAGACCCTGGAAATTACTCCTTGTTTTTTGTCTCTGCAGGTAGTCAACTGTGCTGCCAGCGTGGAGAACCACTGATGAAGGGACAATTGAAAAGGCTGCCTGTCCTTCTACAGAGGAGTCCAAAAATGGCAGCAACTGTTAATTTTGCAAAAGCTTTAAGTCTAACAAGGTAGAAGTTGGGATCCTGAAGACTGTTAACAGTCTGCAGAGTGTAACAACAAAACAATCCAAAAGGAAAACTCTCTAGGTTGTTCTCAAATTATTAGAACCTTTTAAAAGTTTAAGAAATATGAAAGGATAATGATATATATATATATCATAATATATAAATTATAAGATATTTATATAATATATAAAATATAAAAGGATATATATATATATATATATATATATATATATATTCTTGCAACTTAAAGAGAAATAGCCAAAAAACCCCTTCAGTGCAACACAATCACAATCACATGCCTCAGAGTGACTTCTAGCTCCGTCATGTCTTGGGCTGCATTTAGAACAGGCCCAAACCATACATGTTGCAATTGTGTTATGTATAGACTATGCCTGCTGTACAAATACACATTATAAATAATGAAGAAAGGACAAACTGGCTTTGTAGATAAAATAATTACCTACTTTATGATCAATTAAAATAACAAAGATGCTAAATTTACCTGATGTTCCCATTAATTTGGTACATGGTCCTGAACAACGTAATGGCACTGTACAAAAAGATTCAATTTACCATATGCTGCAGTTCTAATGTAATTGCCATTGATCACTAAGTCACATTCTTTCTGTTGGATGATTGACAAGTATAGGAACACTCTATTATTATTCAATCGCCACCAGTCATGCGCAGTGTAATGTGATAGGCATCACTTATATATTGCTGAATAAAAATATATAAGCAATAATTTTTGCAATAGTAACTACAAAGTACATCTTAGAACTTATCATTTATTATTGTTTTTGTGTGTGTGATACTGGGGTTGGAACCTAGGGGCATTCTACCTTTGAGCTACCCCCAGCCCTATTTTTTATTCTTTATTTTCAAACAGGGTCTCATTGAGTTACAAAGGGCCTCACTAAGTAGTAACTGAGGCTGTCTGCAAACCGAGAGCCTCCAGGCTCAGCCTCCCAAATTCTGGGATTACAAACCTGCTCTACCATGCCCGGATTTCATTTATTATTGTTGTCTTGTCTAATAAGTTTTATTTCTATTATTCTTTTATTTAGAGGAAAGAGGATATTTAAAAAATTAGTAGCCCACTTTTAGTACAGGCTTAAAAAGTATCAGAAATTTTAGAAAAATGCTTCATGTTACAATACCCAAATGAAACAACTCAGCTCCAACTAAACAGTACTCCACCATAATGAATGTACACTGACTTCTAATATGTAGCTAAGTAAACTTATAAAGAACTTGCAATGCTTGAAATGTATGATTGCCCCTAGACCTCGAATTTCTATAAAGACGTTAGTCTATGATCACTTAGTACAATTTACAAAGTTTAAAACTGAAATCCAAGTGCCGAGTCTGTTTTTTACCTTTCTGGAGAAGATTTTTGTCCCAAGTTGCTGTCCTCACTGTACAGTTAGTAGAGGAAGGCCATCCGTCAGCTCTCCTGCTGAAGGGGTAATTGGCAGCGACGTGTGCAAGTGATCAGTCACACTTTGTGAGCGTTTTGCTCTTTATGTCCTCAATGGAGAATTCTGCAACTCTCTGTTATTATTAGGTGAAGGAGTCCAAGGAGGTCCTCCATAAGGGCAGCCAGCTTCATTGAATCACCCTGTAAAGGTAACACCAGCTAGGAAAAAGAATCCCTGACTTAACCTTTGTTCTTTAGAATTGAAAAGAGTCAGCGATGGATTTTAAAAAGAAAGCAAGGTAAGGAATCTAGTGTGCTGTTTAGCTAGCAAGGAACAGGGTGGGAGGACCTTTTGGGGGTCACCAAATTCGAGAGCTATCTCTGGCTTAATAGATAATGAAACTTATTTTTGTTAATTCACCTACTAATGATCCAGTGTCTCCTTTCTTTGATTAGGTGTGAATCCTCAGTTTCCATTTTCAATCTTATTTTCCATGTCCAAACTCCCATTATCTTTGACCTAAATTATGGCAATGTCTTTATCATTGCAATGAGTCTCCTTACTTCTTGCACATCTCCTTCTCAACCATTGTATGCATTGTAGGCAGAGTGACCAATCTGAATTTCAAATCTGATTATGCTATTTGACTGCTTAAATACTTGTAGTCCCCAGTTTACCCTTGGATAAAGTCCACAGAATAGTGTTAGTAAGGTTACGGGTCCCTCTTGTACCACCTCATCTCTTACCCTGCCTCTTCGATATAGACATACAGAAATAGGAGAGGGGTTTTATTTTGTTCCAATCTTCAATCATGTCCTGTCTTTTGGTGAAACTTCAGAAATGTTCCCTCTTCTCCACCCTTATCTTTTCCTATCTATATATCCTACTAATCTTCCTCATTTTCTCAATTCTTACTTATTCTGGGAAGCTAATTTCTCATGCTTTTTTATGGGCTTCTCTTGTTCCTTCTCTGCAGTTCTGATTTTAAGATATTTTTCTCACTATTAAAATTATGTTTGCATCCTGACCTTTAATAATAATTGAGTTCTTTGAGAATTTATATCTGTATCATATCCTTATGACCTAGAACAACATATGTTATGTAGTGAATATTCAACAAAAATTTGCTGAAGTCACAAAAATGAGCACTATAAAATTATTAAATATAAAATATATTTTATCAAAAGTATCACATGCAAGGTGATACAAGAATTTTATAAAAGGTAATACAAGAATTTTATACAAGAGTATAAAATTCTTTTATACCCTTTATTTTTACTTATTTTTAATTTAGCCAATTATTGAAAAATTGATAATAATATGTAGGTAATATAGTAGCATATAAAGTACCAAATATTATTTTTATCTATTATTATGAATTTAAGTGATTTATAATTTTAATCTGTTATAAATAGAATTAAGACATTTATTATTTTATTGGACATTAGGTTAAATATAACTTAAGAATTTTAGAAAATTATGTAATGGCATTTAATTTCAATTTTAATATAATATCAAAATAACAAATTATGTTTTAGCCAATAGTTGTTTGTTTCTGAAGGTCTTCTTATATGTTTCAGAATTTGTTTATTATTTATGTGTAATTTTTAATAGTTTCATTGGTTATATCATTTCACACTGTCCTGTGTCCCTAAATACACTTTTAATCCATTGCTTCTAATCTGCTGAGGTTTAGTTTCCAAATCAAGAGGCTTGATACAACATATATATTAATAAAAGATACCATTTAATTACTGGCATGATTCTTAAACTTTTACTCATTTTTTGTTTATATGTGGCATACATATATAATTACATATATAATGTCCTCATGGCCATATGCATATTACATATTATACATATCATATATATTATATACATATTATATGTACATACTATATATGTGTGTGTGTATATATATATATATATATATATATATATACTAAGAAAAATAGATGAAACAAAAGGCACTTTACTTATTTTTAGCATATTATATACCTTAAGCTTTGGTCATGTCTAAAGAAAGTAATTGTAGATAGGTTATATTTGTGAAAAGTTTTATGCAGCCTCAGTTCACAGTAGCAATAAGCACCTTACACCTGTCTAACTAAACTGCTATCACATGTAGCAAATGCTTCAAAAAAGAGAGCAAATTGTATGTATTTAATAAATGCCAAATGCCAAAATGGGTGTCATCCTACTGAAGATCTAGACATAATTTTCATAAAGATCCAAAATGAGAAACATCACCACATTGTCTATAGCCTCACTGATCACGTAAATGCTTGCATTTAATTTTGGTTCGGGCAGAGTAGATTAATTTAATACTACCAATTGATGCTTTGTGTGCCTTTGCTGCCCCCTTAAGACAAGTAAACATAAATAAAAACCTAGGAAGAATCTAGTTTCCTGAATCAGCTTCTTCAGAAACCTGTTTCTCTCTCTCTTATATGTGATATGCACAAACACACATGCACACAAACAACTACCCCAAAATGATATTAATTGATTAATCATTCTTGGGCAATTAAAAATCAGTGTTTTGCTCGCTTCTGCTCCAAAGTTAATGAAAATATAGTTTTGTTATAATGAACTGAGAAAACTATGTTGTCCTTTAAAGGCAACAGTTATACCCGTATATTTTAAGTTTATAAAGACTGATGTTAAGTACCTATTTTTCTAGTATACTCAGAATGTATTCAGAATTTTTCTTGTGGTAGGTCTGTGGAAAAATGAGAGTACTTTTATTTATTTGCCTTAATTATAAAAATTGAACTAAAATCTTTAATATAATTTATAAATTTTATCTATCCAAGTAAAAACATATGGTTCATAATCATATTTTAAGTATTAGTTTAGGAGAAGACATCTTATATTTTAGATAGTGGAGAAAATAATTTGTCCTAGACTTAACTGCTTATGATTTTTGGAAGGGGACAGGTTATAATGTGATATTTGCTATTAGATTAATTTCTTTCTTTTTCTTTTTTTTTTTTTTTGGTGGTACTGGGGATGGATGGAATCAGGGGCCTTCTACCTCTGGGCTACACTCCCAGACCTATTTTTTTATATTTTTATTTGGAAACAGGGTCTCTTAAGCCAGTGAGGCTGCCCTTGAACCTGCACCATCCTCCTGTCTCCGCCTTCCAAGCGCAGGGATTACAAGCGTACACCCGGCTAGATTAATTTCTAAAAAAAAAAAAAATGTTAGGACAATTCTGAGACATATTTGTCTTTTAAACTAAGTTTCCTTTGTATAATGTACTAAATTTTAATGAATATATTATTTCACTTTTATTTACAGAAAGTTAACACATTGTAAGCAATGAATAAACATTAAGCAAAACATAGTTGAGACTGCATTTCTGTAAGAAATTCTTGCCTTTTTTTGAAAAGTGACATAATTTTGAAGAGAACTATAATACTAATAAAATATTGAAATATTCAACTTTGCAGTATAGCATTGTTATTATGGTAAAATAATGTTTGTCTCATTTCCCTTCAGCTTCAATAATTTAATATTATTGATGTAAATGGGAATATTTATTTACAATTTATTTAATTGATTTAATAAAGTGATAAATTTAAAAATATATTTATTAGAAATATATAGTACATTACATTGATGTCCTAATACAATGTTTTATGATTGTATGCAATTGTTTCATAGGCTTTATTTTTAAAGCTTTAAGCTCAAAGACAATTGCAACTTTAGTCTGCCAAAATACTTTTGCTATTTTTATTCCATTATCTAAATAATTTAATTGTAAATAAAAGGAATGTGAATACATCGTGTTTATTACTCAAGCAGAAATGTCCTTAAAATTGTTAACTTTACAATTCCATACTAAAATAAGTAGCCACTTGATGTGTGTGTGTGTGTGTGTGTGTGTGTGTGTGTGTGTGTGTGTGTGTGTTTCCAGGTTTAGCATGCTGAACAGAGCTGATGAGTTGTGTGGAAACTCCTCATAGTGAAACACATCAATGTGAAGGAAAACCCTTTCATTTATCAGAGGGATTGGCCCTGAAAGGTGCTAGGCCAGGACAAGCCTGATTCATTCTGGTGATAGGGCGTGATGGTAGAAGGAAAACCAACCTGAATTCTATTTGTCCTTGGTTTCCTGACTTCTAGGTTCAATCCCTGTGGTGAAACCACTATCTCCTTACTGCTGTCTTTGCCTCTCTCTTATCACTTACAGAAGATTAAAAACAGCTGTCAGAGCTGGGCATGCCCAATAACCACAGGCAGGCTTTGAGGGTAAGCAAAAAGCTGTATCCTCTCCCCTTTACATCTGCATCCGCTACCAGAGAGCAATCAGATGTATCAGTGGGAAGCCTCACCTCGCAGTGAATGGATCAGCCAGTTCAAGCAAGATGATTCCTGCAATGTCTTGCCAGGATATTAGGGCAGCCAGTGGGCTTTTCAGTTCATTCACGAGGTTGGTATTTTCTCAAAATAATCTATTAGTTTCTTCTATGAAGGTTTTGCTTTTTACACACAACACTTTAATGATCCCATTGTGAAAGCAATGTTTTATATTATATTAAAAAATCACATTTTTGACCCTCAGATCTCCTTGTGGCTATTATAGTTTTGGCTCATAAGTTTTAATGTGAGGCACATTTAAATTTTTTTCTCATTTATCATTATACCAATTTGATATGGGAAAATATGGTAGTTGTTATTGTTTCAGTGTTTTGAGGAAGAAATGACACACACGCTTCTTAGAATGGCAATGATGATTTTATGGGAATGACTTTCCTCACGAGAAGGAAACTGCCTCCCTTGGAGTTTACCACTGTATGATCAAATAAGAAATACTGTGGTAATAAATCCAAACTTTTTAGTGAAATTCAGTAATGTATGGTTTTGTTTCCTTTTTGATGTTAGGTACTCATCTGGGTCAGCTGGACCTTTTTCATTCTGTTATTAAGACCCACGAACAATCTTATCCACATTATTTTTAAAAGAAATAAAAATTATAAAAGGAATTGATGGTTGTTGAAGATCTTGTTCAGAACTGACAAATACTCTCTCAGATCAAAGTTCATTAGCCCTGCAAGTCATAGGGACAAAACTGGTACCACTGAGGTGGACTGAATGTCCTCTTCACAGGGGCAGACAGCACAGTTCACATGTTCACATGGACTGACTTCACATCAAAAGTGCAGAGAAATTAAAAAAAATTCTTTTTCCCCCCACAGGAACAGCAGAAACACTGGACATCAATAATACAGTTTTCGGCAATCATGAAGGTAACACAATAGCTTAGACACGATCCCTGACTCTGTGCAGGTCAGTTCAGATTCTACATGGAAATTAGTCTTAAATTTAGAAGAGAACCTGGATCCAATGACTGAATTCTCATGAGAATTTCAAGCCTATCTCAGTGATGTTTAGATGAAATAATAGGAATAAAAGTAATGTTTATGTACTCAGGAGCAAACTTAGAGTAAGTTTCAAAATTCTCTTTCAGAAGCTTCAGTATTTTAGACATATGATTTGTGCCTAAAGCTGTTTTTATTTTTTCTTTATTGTCTGTTGGGGCTTTCAGACATCTTCTATTAAACACAACTTTTTTTGTACTACTGCGGCAGACAGTTAAATGGTGAGTCCCAAGCAGTCTGCTTGTTAATGACAAAGGCAATGAATGAAAAACCTCAAGGGAAGGTATTTCAGAGTGCCAGAGGTACTTTCACTTGTTCCCAATGTTTTATTTGTGGAAATCCTCTTTCCACTGTTAAATACTGAAAACTGTGGCTTTCAGCTTATTAATAGAGGCAGAATACTTTACACACTGACCCCATAAGCATGGGGAGATACATCGTTTTAAGCACAGCATTTTGCGATCTACCTGCATTTTTAGAATCATATCTATAAAGAACAGTAAAAAAAAGGCACCTATATTTTGGCTTTACAATAATGATTAGAAAATATGAGATTCTCATTGCTTCTTTAATATCTTCTTTTTTTTTGTATGTAAAACAATGATCAGCAAGGCACAGAGTAGTAGGCTATTTGGCCAACGTTAAATCAAATTCAACTAGAAAAGCCTGTTTTTGTTACCTTGCCTTTTTTTTTTCCTCAGCAATTATAGGTAAACTCGGATTTTCATCTCTTCTAAGCTCAAGGTTCTCAGAAAATCTGACAATCATTTTTATCAGGTCCAAATATTCTCAAGTGTTGGTGCTCAGAGAGCTCCCCCAGCAAAGGTCTGTTCTGCTCTTGATATCTTTCAGGTTTTAATCCTCTTTTGATACAGTAGCTGAGCAGAATGGAGCTCATATAAATGAAACCTGGGAAGGTGTGCGTATAACTCACACCGAGGAGGATAATTGAGCTTAGCTTTTCACACTGTTCTAATTATATGTATTCAGTGTTCTTGCTGCTTAGAAAACGTAGAACTCTGAATCAAGGCTATTTTACCACAAAGATGGATACTTCTCAGACTTTCATAGCATGTCTTTGATTTTGCCACTTGTAAGAATAACTACATAAACTTTAAAATAAATATGTTTGTTTTAAACAGATACTTTATATAAATATGCATTGCTCAAACTAGAGTTTTAATGTCAGGATATGCGAATTTTATCAAAGACATTTAACGGAACTGGCAATATTAAGTTCAATAATAACAATGTATAATTATTCATTTCTATTTTTATTTTTGCTCATTTACTTCTGAGTTTATGATTTTATTAAAAAATAAGTTTCAAGAAGTGAAAAAGTATAATGTGATTGAAAAATGATATTGAAGAAAATATGTTTATATTTTTAGCATAAAATTCTAATTAATGTTGCAAAGGAAAATATTGTTGTAAAGTTCACTTTGGAAAAAACTGCATTAAACAAATATGCTGAAGTATAATTCGGAGTTTTTAACTCAGTAATATACGTTATACTTTCCAGAAAAAAATGTTATAATGCATCATTTCCAAAATTTCTGGGCTTTTTCTTCCATGGATATTTTCTCTACCCTTAGAAGAGTTTTTGATAAATACAACTCTGGAAAAATGTCATGGTATCCCGATACATTGATACATTTTACACCCACACACAGAAGTGACACTCCCAAGACAGGCATGGCCACAGCTCTAGAGATCAAGTGATGGATTAGAAAGGCCGTGAGGTGTTGGGATCAATTCAGGAATACTGGGAAGATTTGAGCTTCAGCCACAAAGGATCGAATAGGACATACTCTATTCTAAAACAGGCAAGTTATTTTCAAATTTTGTCTTCTTAACCAGCTGACTTAATTTTCTAAAAGGAGACTTAAGTCTACAGATCCAGCCTAAAATTGTCTTAATTTTTCAGTACTCCTAAAATAGAAATTATTTGGTAATAGTGCCAATAGATAGTAATTTCCATCTCTCATACTTCTACTACATCTACCTTTGTTTAATCTACTTCCTATTGGGACTTAGATGTAAATTATTATTACACGTATTTTTTTTATAACAATTTTTTATTGAACATAAATAGTATACATTTACACTTGGGAGGCTGAGACAGGAGAATCGCATAGGTTCGAAGACAGCCTCAGTTACTTAGTGAGGCTTGCAGCAACTTAGTGAGACCCTGTTTCCAAATAAAATATAAAATAGGTCTGGGAGTATAGCCTGGAGGTAGAAAGTCCCTGGATTCCACCCCCAGTACCGCAAAAAAAAAAAAAAAAAAAGGAAAGTTTTGCCGTGCGTGGTGGCGCACCCTTGTAATCCCCGCACTTGGGAGGTGGAGACAGGAGGATCACACAGGTTTGAATCCAGCTGCTCTGCCTTAAGAGACCCTGTTTCCAAATAAAAATATAAAAAAAATAGGTGTCTGGGAGTATAGCCCAGAGGTAGAAGAGTTTCCAGGAACCCCCATACCACCACCACCAAAAAAAAAAAAAAATGTTTTATTGGTTTTATTGGTGCATTGAAGTCATACATCTTAGTGGAGTACAAGTTGGTATAGGCATACATGCACACACTACCCAATTGACCCTTACCAAATTCCTGCCCCATATCCTCCCCATAGCTCACAGTGAAGATAAAAAAATGCTTCTTCAAGATCATCATGAAATTAATAAGAAAAGTACTTAAGACTGGAATAATGGTCGTTTTTCTGACTTACCTGATTTATAGTAAATAAGAGTCAGAGTTTTGTTCACTCTGGTACAAAGCCATAATTCCAGTACTTGGGAGGATGAGAGAGGAGAATTGCAAATTAGAGGCCAGCATGTGGTAAAGTAACTTAGTGAGACACTAATTAAAAAATCTTAAAAGGGCTAGGGTGTAGGTCAGAGGTACCCCCTCCACCAGGTTTCAATCCCAGAACATACACAGACACCCAGGAACACATACACACAGAGTGAAGAGGAACTCTCTAAGCTATGACAAAGGATGCAATGTTCTAGGTATGAAGGAAAAAAGAAGGGCTCAAATATTAAATCACATCGTTCAGTCTTCAGATGTTTAATGCTTGGGTCATGGGTTGCAAAGGAAGTTATCTTAGAGCAGTATAGTCAGATCATACACACACACACACACACACACACACACACACTTACAGACAAACTTGTCACCTATTCAAAGGGTTTTATTTTAAAGCTTTCTGAAGCCACTTATATTTTTAAGCTGAATAGCATTTGTATATATGAAAGACCATACTGACAGTGTCATACTGGCTGAAATGAATGTAAAGGAGTATAAATTGAAATATGGTTGCCGGGTGTGGTGGCATACGCTTGTAATCCCCACACTTGGGAGGCAGAGATAGGAGAATCATGCAGGTTCAAAGCCAGCCTCACTGGCTTAAGAGACCCTGTTTCCAAATAAAAAAAATATAAAAGATTATTTTTATATAATATAAAGTATAGCCTGGAGGGAGAAGAGTTTCCAGGAATCCCAGTACCACCAAAAAAAGAAAAAAAGAAAAAAGAAAGAAGAAATATGGTTATTTGATAGAATAGTATGTCATATATTTAAGTAATAAAGGGTCATGGTTAGAACTAGGCTAGCAACTGAACAGTGAAAATAAATACAAAGAAAAAAGAAATATTCATGAAATAAAAGTTAAATTCTAGGAGTTGGAAAATAAGGAGTTAATGTTTATACTAAATTTTAAATTTTAATGTGTAAAGTTAATATTTAATGTTTTAAGTTGAATGTTTAAAGGTTAGTATTTTAAGTTACTGTTTTTAGTTTTCTAATATAGTAATTTATTTTCCTTGTGTGACCATTGAAGAGTAACAAGATCCTGCACATAAAAGCAAGGTTGGAAAAGACAGAATAGGGTTTTCTAGTGACCAGTTAGATTTGGAAATTTTTTCTGCCTTTTTATCTTAATATTATTTTATTAAAACTCTTCATGATATAGATTTTACATTTTAACTGCAATTATCAATAGAATGACTTTAATAAATTAAAAAATAGTAAACACTTGTATATTTAACTAAATATAAATGATTTTGTTTAATGTGTCTTCCTGTTCAGTAATGTACGTAATTTTTAGTTTTCTGTCTTAAAGTTATGTTTCAAATATATACAATATATTATGTTTCAAATATATTTACTACTCTGTAGTAAGACAACGCTAAAATATAAGAAAAGACAATATTCAAGAAACAAGACAGGTTATAATTTAAAGACAATTTTATTTTCATGTCTCTACTTGGAATTAATTTTTCATGACTATTCTTGAACCTCATAAAATTCTCAGATGTAACAGAGCACCTATGAAAAATCAAATGAAGGTGTCTTGCTTCTAGTAACCCTCTACATTCAGACCTACAGCAAATGCTCTGAAAATATAAACTACATCTAGTCAGAAGTTTACACAATGAACTTTTGTTTTTAATACTTAATTTTTAGAGTATATTTTAGGATCATAGAAAAATTGGGAGGAACAGAGACTTCCCATGTACTCCATCTCCCTACACATGCACAGCCTTCCCTATTGTCATCTCCCCAAAAGGGGGTCTTTTGATACAAGTTATTGCAGGTTCACTGACATATCCTAATCACGTGAACTCTATAGAGTACAACAGGACCCCCTCTTGGCATTGCACATTCTGTGTGTTTTTACAAACTTAAAATATGTACCCACCATCACAGTATTATATAGTTACTGCCCTGAGAATCCTCTGGGCTTAGCCTCAACCACTAGCTCAACCACTAGCTCAATCCTCTAGCTCAACCACTGATCTTTTTATTACCTCTGTAGTTTTTCCTTTTCCAGAATGTCATACAGTGTGTAACTTCTGGTGAGGCTTCTTTTATTTAGTAAAATTCATGTAAGATTCATTCATGCTATTTTTTACCAGATAGTTTATTTATTTTCAGCAATAAGTAATACCCTCTTGACTGAATGTTCTAGTTTTTCCACTCAGGTATTGAAGGATATGTTGTTTTTTTTCTAAATTTTTTTAACAATAGGAACATTTCTTGATTTATTGAGGAAGTCTTAAGACTTTATATACACTGTTTTTTCTTTTCTTTTATATTTAAATTTTTATTAATGAATTATAATGCTACATCATGACAAAGTTTATAGTAATAGAGACATTGAGGCACAGCACTCAGTGAGCTGCCCCACTCCCACCCAATCTATCTTCTTTCCCCATACATGATATTGAGACTGGCTGGCATTCATAATTTTGAGTATGTATGTCATGTCCATTGAAGTATATATATCTCATGCCAGTTGAAGTGCTTCTTTCTTCAAATATTCCTCTCCACCACCTCCCTCCCTCTTTTAGCCCTCCTCTATCACTCCACTGAGGTTTCTTTTCCTTTTACTGGAGTCATGTTTGTATCCCAATTTTTCTTAGATTCCACATGTAAGGGAAAACGCAATTCTTGTTTTTGCGACTGTCTGAACTCAGCATGTTATTCTCGCGTTCCATCCATTTTCCTACAAATGACACAATTTTGTTCTTCCTGAATGGAATTCTGAGTAGGATGCCATTGTGTGTATATCCCATAAGTTTTATTTTGACATTTGTTTTTACTTGCAAGAAAATAATTGCTATCTTAAGTTGTTTGAAGATGTAGGTTCTCTGGTATGACAGTCAGGAAGATTTTAACTTAAATTATGTGTTTGGAAAAATGTTATCTGGAAGAAAAACATGAACTGCAAGTTTGCTCTGGTCATTATACCCATTGACTGTTGCATACATTTTCCTTTTTTTTTTTTTTTGAAGATTTAAAGAAGTTTATTAGAGAGATAGAAATACAGAAAATAGAAATACATCCCCATGCCAAAATGGCATGGGGGGGTGACTCGAAATGACTACACCCTACATCTTCCGTTTTTAATTAAAAAAATACTTTAACATAAGACCAGGGGGCACTTGCTTAGTTGACTGGACAGGTAGTTCTTTAACTTAGTAACATTATGTATTGGATCTGGCCATCTCTGTATGTCACTGAGACTGAATGAATCCACGTCACATTTACTATACATTGCGGAGTAAAGTTTTAATTATGAACTAATGAAAGAAGAAAGAATGTGTTAGAAGGAAGAAATATAATTATACATACCTGAGGAATAATCAATAACTACTGGCAACATCCTCGTATTATGTATGTTTCTATCAGACATTATTTAACTCGACAAAGGGCCATTCTTAATGAGGATTTAGTTCAGTGCTAGAAATTTCATCAAGCTGAAGAATTTTGGAAGTGGCCCAAAAGACGTAAGAAATTACTAGGTATTACCTTTGCTCAAAGACAATAAAGTCTTCAAAATGTGACTTATTTTTCCCAATATTTTTTTACTTGTTTTTGTATATCTCTTAAAATATTAAATGCTATGGTCACTAACAAGAATTCCCTCTATTTTCTGTTCACAAAAATATGCATGCCCTTTGCACCACACTTGGAGTAGCAAGTTCGACATGATTACATCAGTATGAGTTTCAGACCATATTAATTTTCAGCTGTGAATATGGTTAGACTACCTACAGTTTCACATCCAGAAGATGTTGCCTCTTGTCTTCTGTAATTAATCTGCCCCACAAGTAGGTGCCCTCAAAGTTCATGAAATTATGATCTTTTCTCAAATTACACTACCACTCTGAATGGTTTTAAAAAAACAGTTTAATATGTTCATGTTTAACCCAATAAGTAAGTAATTTGTAAACTGGGCCACATTTCCATATAATTTCAGTCTGTAATATTTGACATTCAGTAAAACTTACTTATAAAACATCATTAAATCAACTTCACTTACAACTTACCTATTTTAATATAATAAATGCATGTACTAATTTTGTGTTTACTTTTTTTATTTTTGTGGTAATGAATTTGAACCCAGGACCTAGTGTGCACTAGGTAAGTACTGAACTACTTAGCTCCATTCCCTGACCTTTCTATTTGTTTGGATTTGAAAATATTCTTCATTTTTTTGGCTCTTCCAATTACAAGTTTTTATTGTTTCAGTTTTAATTTTAATCAGACCAATAAACAAATGGTTGAACACTTAAATATTTTAGTGGAAAATAATAAATGGTATTAATAAATATATTTTATTTAGAGAACTATTTTTCACATGGAAATACTTTTACCCCTACAGAATTAGGCTTCATATAAGAACATGGTCATGTGAAGACAAAATAAAATAGCAAGTTACCTTCACTGTTTGGCATGTTTAATTATATACAACCTTGGTTATAATTTAGATTATTTACAAAATATCAGCTTTTGATAACGCAACTAGTAAACTTTGCCATTTTTGTATCTGTGCTACCTTCTCAAATATTTCTGTTCACTCATATATCCAAACATAAATGCATAAAGAATTAAGAAAAAATGAGTTTCAACTAATAAATAAAGAATTATTTTATATTTCCTATCCACAATTTCTTCAATCTTTTCTGCCCTCTTTACGGGCTTAGACAGGCTACCTGTTTTGTATGTTTTAAATCTGACTGATTTGTTATTCACATTGGAATTGAGGATGATTGATATTGCTCACTATGCCTCGTAGATTATCATAGTCTAGGGAGGAATTTATTCTAGGGGTGGTATATCTGGAATAAATAACATTCATGGTAGAAAAAAAAATCATTGTCAGCTGGGCATGGTGGCGCGCACTTGGGAGGCTGAGACAGGAGGATCGCACAGGTTCGAAGCCAGTCGTGCTGGCTTAAGAGACACTATTTCCAAAAATAAAATAAGTCTGGGAGTGTAGCCCGGAGGTAGAAGGGCTTCCAGGAACTCCAAAAAAAAAAAAAAAAAAAAAAAAAAAAAGAAAAGAAAAAAAGAAAAATTCAATATCAAAACCTGAGGATGAAACTTTATTCTGTCTTGTTACTCTTTAAATGGTTGAAGTGAGGAGAGCACAAGCTGGGTCATTACAGTGTATGAAGCTTTCTAAAAGCTCAGAGCACTTTGGACATGAGACACAGTGAAAAAAAAATATATAAAGAAAAAAAGTAGTCATTTCAGCAGGTAAGTACTTGACATGGAAAGGACCTAATCTAAAATGTCTCAAGACTGAGTAGATCTTCAAAATCATTTTCAATGAACAAGGTGACAAAGGGATCTTACATGTTACAAATATGAATGAGGACTTCAGACTTTTTCAAATGTACTGCACATCTCCCTGTTTCAAAACGTGGCTCTTTTTTCCATCTGAAAATGATTCTTTCTGGACTCTAAATTAAGATACTGTTTTTAATAGTTATTTCTTTACATAAAATGATGAAAATATTCAGTCCTAAAAAAGCATAAACCAGCAGTGAAATATACTCTAGCTCTTATATTTAGACCTATAATACATACACAAAAACAAGTGTTAGGTATACATTTCTGAAATATGCTTTCTACTTCTTTATGAAGATATAAGCATCATGCTATGACCCACAATAATGGTTGCCAGGATATCATAGATAAAGTACAATTCAGATAATTATAGCATTTGGGACTACAAGAGATTTTTGAAACCGTGTATCCCAGTATCTCCAAATAAATCTCATACAGGGTGTTTCTTACCACTTATATGTGAAACCCATCTCTCTCCTTGCTTCCAACTGCATCTCCTTTGTGTGTGTAGCCTAATGCATATGAAAATTATCCTAGAAGTTATCTTAGAGAGTCATAGAATTCGAATTTAGAAGGAGAAATAGAGATCCTCTGTCCTAAACACCATATTTTACAGAAAAGAGTATTTAGCCTTAGAAGACATTGACTAGTCAAATAGTGCTACTTGATGTCAGAGGTTGCATTTTAATATTTAAATTAAATACAAACATAGTATAGACATAAAAGTATTACACTATTATTTTTCTTAGAATAGAAAAAGAATAAAATATAGTTATACTTTTTTATATCCACACTAAAAAAAATTAAATATACATTAACCTAAGAAATAATATAGAAAGACTAATATGATATTTACAGTTTACATTAAAACAAAAAGGAAATTTAAAAAGGAAATAAAAGCCAGGCGTGGTGGCCCACGCTTGTAATCCCCACGCTTGGGAGGCTGAGACAGGAGGATCGCATGGGTTCAAAGCCAGACTCAGCTACTGAGTGAGGCTTTCAGCAACTTAGTGAGACCCTGTTTCCAAATAAAATATTTAAAAAAAGGTCTGAGAGTATAGGAGTATAGCCCGGAGGTAGAAAGCCTCTGGGTTCCACCCCCAATACCACCAAAAAAAAAAAAAAAAAAAAAGGAAATAAAGCCACAGACAACTAATAAGAATATCAGGATTCCTATTATAACATATCATACAACTATGCCAACAAATCTGAGTAATTATTATAAACTATCTTGATCACCACAAATAAATTTAATTTTTTTTCAGATATTTCACATATATAGAATGTATAGCCTAGATGTATTTTTTTAATTATTTTCAATAAAGTTGTTCTCAGGGTGCTATATATACCTAGACTGTTACTATGTTTATCAAATTCACAATGTTTTTTTTTTAAATAAACATCTTGTTTTGCAATTCGTGCAAGATTGCCAGCAGTTGTAAAAAGTCATAAAGATAGAACCATGTACCTTTAATCTCATTTTCTTTTATATTTAATTTTTAGGTGCACTGTATTCATAAATCATAATGGGACACAAAAAAAACTTATGTAGACATACATGCACACATCACCCAGTTAGCCCCTACCTAATCCCCACCCCATTCCCTCCTTATCCCTCCTATCTATGCTTGGCTTACTGGTTGACTTCAATATGTTTGTTTAAGTAAAACATGTGCTTTAGAGAGTTTCCTTCTTCCCTCCTCCAATTCCCTCAGTTACATTGCCTTAGTACTCCTCTGTAAAATTTCCTTTTTCATCTAGAGTTCGTCTTAGGACCCATTTCTCCTTAGCTTTCACATATTAGGGAAAGCATCTGATTTCTTATTTTTTGTGACTGACTAATCTCACTTAGCATAATGTCCTCCAGTTTCATCCATTTACCTGTAAATGACACAAGTGTGTTTTTCTTTATGGCTGAGTAAAATTCCATTTTGTACATATCCCACAGTTTTGTAATCCATTCATCTGTTGAAGAACATCATGGCTGGTTCCATAGTTTGGCTATGGTGAATTGTGCAGCTATGAACATAGATACACATGCATTAGTTTGGTAGTTTGGTTTCCTTTCTTTTGGGTAGATACCCACAAGTGGTATTGCTGGATCATATGGGAAATATGTTCCTATTCTTCTGAGAATCCTCCATACTATTTGCCAAAGTGGTTGCACTAATCTGCAATCCCACCAACAATGTTTTAGAGTTCCCAAATTTCTACATCCTTGCCAGCATTTGTTCTTGTTTGTGTTTTGAATGATTGCCATTCTAGTTGGGATAAGGTGAAATCTTAGAGTAATTTTGATTGCATCTCTCTGATTGCCAATGATGTTCAACACTTTTTATACATTTATTGGCATTTGAATTTCTTTCTTCATGAAGTATCTATTTAGTTCACTTCCACATTTTTTGATTGGATTATTTGTCTTTTTTAGTGTTAAGTTTTTTTTTGTGTGTGTGTGGATCTGAGGATGGAACCCAGGGGCTCCCCTATCTTGAAGAAATTTTCTACCATATAGAAGGATAACACAAGTATTTTCTTTCTACTCACTTTTTTTTCTGTTGTTTATTGAATAGAATTGCAGACTATAAAAGAAGGAAGACTATGAAAGAAGGAAATAGTCAAATAATGCATAGCATTATTATCCATATATGAAGGCATCCCTACCAATCTCACTAACATGTACAGGGAGGGGGAATGGGGAGTAAGGCAGGATGCAGAAGAGAATACACCAAGTGCTGTGTGCAGGTATGAATGTGTCATTTTGATCCTCACTATGATGTATAATTACAAAGCAAAAATAAAAGTATATAAAAATCCCCTTGACTATAATAATGGTCACATGATCTGTTGTTCATGTTATCTATGATCCAACCCTTCCAATTTAGAGTTATTCTGTATTACAAAGAAAGCAGGGATTTGAAACTATACTGATCTTGCTTTTCAGTATTTATAATGAATTATTTAAATCCACTATAAACCATAAGCGTATGAAGCTATTTGTAAAGACATACAGAGCTGTTAGTTTAAAACAAAGAATGAAAAAAGAGATGATCGAAATAATTCAAGACCATGAACTGTCAATCTGAAAACTATAGTGCCAAGACATCCTGCTGCCTCGGCATCTATGTGTTGAAGACGCCACTCCACATAGTTATCGGCAGAAAGCCCCGAGAAAGAGGTATCGTCTCTGGCAAAAAAATATCCCCCACTTTAGATATCCTTCATAACTATTATTCTCTTGGTATTCTTTTAACTCTCTACACGAATTGCTCTGATGATGTGAGATCAGAAATTGAGTCCGTGGAAATAAACGTCCTTGGCTCTGCTCAATAATAATAAAAACTGGCCAGAACTCAGATGCTGTGATAAGCATTCCAGCTGCAGCAATTACAAAGGGTCTCTGACCCTCACTATCACTAACTTAGGTTAAGCTATTAACTCAGGTAAGGTAGTTCAGTTTAAGGAAACTTTGTTTACCCTTAAGATCCTGCCTAGAGACAGAGAAGATAAAATTTTGTGTGTGACTTCGAAGCAATTTAGTTGATAAACAACTTAGTTGCCCAAATACAATAGACTCAAGGAGAAAGATTGGTGACTTTTACGCCCAGTGTAAATATTCCTGAAGACAGAGAGGCTGACCGCATGGTTAATGAATATGACTAAATAAAGGACAGACGTTCTAAATATATATGTATGAAGGAAAGGAAATATTGTGTAAGAGTAAGAAAAGCATTTTTGCATGAAGAAGAGCTTATCATGAGAAAGTCCCAACTGGGAAAGAAAGGAATTAGAAAGTTAGAAGCAGGTTGCAGAGGGTTTGTGACAGAGAAATGGATTATTAAAGATGGTTAGACTTTTAATAGGCTTATTGTCTAAAGAAGAGTGTTCAGCAGTTAAGGACAATTAAAACCAAGAACTTTGTGGTGTTGTTTGTGGTATTTTGTCTGCAAAACTGTGTTGTGAGTATGCTTAAGCTTTCAGATTAAGAAGATAAGATGCCAACACCTGGAAAAACTTTATCACATCCACCTGAATCACCACATCTCCCCACACTTGCTATATGAACTGAGCCCAAAAGATGGAAAGTTCCAGGAAAGTTAAAGAAGATTCCCCGAAAAACGAAAAACCGCCAAGCCTTGGCCATGCTTGTTTATTTTGGGAAGTGGCCCCCTGGGACTGCTTATCTGCAAAGACCTTGGAAAAGAATCAGGAGTCAGAAGTCAATCTCTCTCAGATCAACAGCCAGCTGAAGGACTAGTTTTATTACCTTTGTTTACATGTCATTCATTATTACTTCACAATGATTACACCCACCTCCCTCTCCTCTTACGATTAACTTTACTGGTGAAAGGTATAAATTTCTTGGAGTTTTTGTAATAAAGTGTCATTGGCTCAAGAAGCCTTTGTCCACCTCAAATTCCTTCCCAAACGTCGTACCCAAAAACTTAGGGAATTCATAGAGGGGAAGGAATTGCTGCAGAGAGGTTTCTGCAGGACATCACCTGCCTTTTGCCCCATCTTTCTGAGGATTTGACCGGGAGCTGACAATAAGGACCCAACTGAGATTAGTCGGCAACACTATAGTACAATTTTTGATGTTACCTGAATGAATTTACAAGAATAACTGTTCAAGACTCCAGACTTGGAAAATCAATATGAAAATTATGAAGTAAAGTTTCTTAGGAGACAGAGGGATTGGAGAAAGAAATCAAATTTCTATAGATTATCATGAAGTTTAAGAAAAACTTGAAATGATAAAAAGAAAGATATGAAAGTAAAACATTTGAAAAAGTAAACTATACAGTGATGAAACATAAATGGTAAGCTCCAATAACATATCAAAAATTTCATTATTTTATCCCCAGTGCATGGTATGAAGATGGCCAATAAATAGTCAAGGAACAAAATGGATAAATTTTCCAAACAGCTGCTACATGGATCTGTTCAGCAATTAAGTCAAATACTACATTTCTTGAGAAAACCCTCAAGGTTTTTTCACTTGTGAAAAGTGAAATCAAGATTCCTAGCCTAGGCTTATATGGTCCCAAGCCATTAGGTGCCAGGTTTCCTCTCTGATCTCATTTGCTACACCCCTCTAATTCACCACTCCGTCCGAGATGGTTATATGACAGTCATCTGAACACAGCAGCCACTTTCCTGGGTGTTGGCTTTCATTACTTTCTTGTTTATAGTGCTCCTCTCCAGGAATACCCCCATAGCTTTTCTCATGTCATTCAGATTTCTACAGTAGATCCATTTATCACAGTTGCCCTGCCTGGAGAAAGTACAAACTTTGTACTTCATAATGTTCATATACCTGCCAGGTTCTTACCGCAGTGTGTCTTTCTTCATAGTGATTAACATATAGAGCATACTATAGGGTTTTATTTGTTTATTGGCCATCTGCATATCAATAAAATATAATCTCCATGATAGCAGAGGTTTTGTATACTTTCTCCAAATCTCTACTCCGAATTTATAAGAGTGTGGGTTAATAATAATTGATCAATGTATATATTGAATAAATTAATAGTGTTTCTTTTGGTTATATAGAAAAATAAAATTATTATCATTTAATATAATGATGTGTTTTCTGCTGATTCAGACCATGATAGATTTCATTCAATAGAAACTACATATCAGTTTATGATAGACAAATTTTTTTTTTTTTTTGCGTGGTACTGGGGGTGGAACCCAGGGGCTTTCTACATATGGGCTATACTCTCAGACCTATTTTATATTTTATTTGGAAACAGGGTCATTGCTGAGATCCTCACTAAGTAGCTGAGGCTGGCTTTGAACCTGTGCAATCATCCCTATCACAGTCTCCCAAGCACGGGGATTACAAATGTGCGCCACCACGCCTGGCATAGACAAAAATTTTTAAGAAATTAATTTTAGAAGTAAGTTGGAATTAGTGTGAGGATTTGGCTGTCTGCTATATTTAGTTGTCTCCTGAATTGGAGATAATAGCTCATAAGTAATCTAGGGGACCACAAAATAAGATTCAATGCTGAAAGATTATTCTAAAAAGACTCAACTGCCCTAATAGCAAAGTAATTAAAAATTTCTAGAATTTGAATATATTCATATAAAAATATTGAATCTTCATTTGAGTTAATTCTTGCTATCTTATTGCAGAAAATATATTTCATCATTAAATGCAGTGAATATAAAATAGAAAGGAAAAGCTAAATAAAAGGTGCTATCTCTCTCAAAGAATTTTATGAAAAAGAAAAGGGCATAGAAAAAGACATCTAAAATTAAAATAGGTTTAAAATTAAAAACAAACAAACAGAAAAAACTGAACCCACATGAAAATAAATTCATTATGCAACTATACTTAAAGTTCAAGGAGGCAGTATAATTAATCTTGAAAGATTCCTATGGTCAGATTTCCTATGAGAGCCAGTATAAGTAATTCCAACTTTTGCCTTCTGTCTTCAATTGTTAAAGACAATTAATTAATATTAATGTCATCCAAATATTTTGATAATATAATTTATGAAAAATTTGGTTTTGAATATCTTGTAATATTATAAGTTATGTTTCAATGTCTTGAAAAATTATAGGTTATCAGAAAATAAGCTATATTTTAGCAAAGCTGAGAAATCAAGTAGCACAGATTTTATAGTTTTTATATGAAGTACATACTCAAATATTTTCTTAATTATTCTTTATGTCACTATATTTTCTTATCAAACCAAAGTTTAAAAAAGTTACTTTCATTTTTATAATACATTTTGTGTATTCGGATAAATTCATTAAAAACTCAGTAATGTTTGCCAGGCGTGGTGGCGCACGCTTATAATCCCCGCGCTTGGGAGCCAGAGACAGGAGGATCCCGCAGGTTCGAAGCCAGCCGCGCACTGGCTTAGGAGACACTGTTTCCAAATAAAAATGTAAAAATAGGTCTGGGAGTGTAGCCCGGAGGTAGAAGGGCTTCCAGGAAGCCCAGTACCACCAAAAATAAAATAAAAAATAAAAAAATAAAACTCAGTAATGCAATAAAAAGTCATTGTACTATTAATAGCAAAAAACTATGCCCTAATATGAATATATTTCATGGCAGTCATAAGATGACTCCTATATCTGATATCTCTTAAAATTTGTTTTTCAGAATAAATAACATATTAACAAGGTTTGAAAAAAATCTTTAGACATAATGTTATAACATTCAAAAATATGGTATGTTTGTAAGTAGTGGCAAACATTTTCTAAACAATACTCAGAATTGGTTATTCATTTATTTTTTTTAACTTACTTATTTTTTATACTAGGAATTGAACCTTCAGTAACTTTTTAAAAGTTTTTGGTTTTCTTCGAAACAGGACCTTGCTGAGTTGCTGAGAATCTCGCTTAAATTGCTAATTCTGGGTTTGGATCTGGAATCCTTCTGTCCCACACTCCCAAGTAGAGGGATTACAGACATATCCCACTATGCCCAGCTAACACACAGCATTATTATTGTTAGCAAGAGAAAGCATAAACTCCGCGATGAGAAAGTTACTTTTATGACTCCTTCTTGGCGATGATTAAAAATCAGTTGGTAAATAAAGATGAATGCATTCAGAATTTTTCATTTTACCCACATACATATAGCATGTTACTTATCTTTGACTTCTAAATATGTTGCTGTGTGTCTAGGCTATGGGTATCTTTCTAAGAAGCTTCACAATCAAATGCTAATGTACAAACAAAATGAAGCGAGTAACAAAATCTCCAGTCTGAACGTGCAATCCATTGTATGAGAGGACTTCCAGGAAAAGGGCCATTCAGTCCTGGTGGAAGGCAAAATCTCAAAGCCAGTTTTTCCCACTTGACAGTAGATCAGCATAATCAAACTAAAGTCCTCTTTGGAGAGCTGTGAACATAATGGAAAAGAAAGTCATATATTTACCATGCTGTAATAGAATATTTTGTAATAACACTCATTTTGAAGCATTGCCAAGGCCTTTGTAAGAAGTAATAGGAATGCTGTTACTATGAATAAAAAATGATGATTCTCCCTAGCAATAAAATGAATGATAGAATTCTTTATTGCCATTACTAGAAAATTTATACTGACAAGTATACCCATATAATTCATGGTATGGCATAGAACATTGTATTGTCTTGTCAAATAAGAGAGCATTTTAATTTAAGATAAATTGTACTTTACAAGCTGTTACAGACTTCATAGATCATTGATCCAAGTTTTAATCATTAAGACTGATTTTTTTGAAAAGTTAAAACTGAGTTTTCAAATATTGTGGCTATTTTTAAAAGTTTTAACTGGTATCCATTGTGTTAAGATAATAAACTAGATTTTTTTTTACAAAAGTCAAATTTCTTATCGACAAGAAGCTTTCTTGGTTAACATTGTCTTCTAAATACTCAGTATGCCTGGTAAGAGTGTTGCTTACTTAATGGAAGAAAAAGAATTTTGGCATGCCCTACTTAGAAGAATTATACATGAAAATTATGGTGCTTGTGGTGATATTTTAATCGCTTATTTTATCTGAATCATGCAATAGAAGATATTAATAGAATGGTCTCATTTGGATTTCAATAGGTTTGAGTCAGCAAAGTGTGGATTAATATAAAAAAGATATGTTGACAAAGACTACTTTTTATGTTTTTTTGTGTGTGTAAGATCCTGGCAATGGATATTCCATAATAAGTAATATTTTACAATTAGTTACAGCTAATTTTTAGTAACTATCACTTCAGCTTCAAAGTATTTGTGAGATGTTAGGCTTTAATAAAAAATGAAATAGTCAAAATCAGTATAGATCTGTATTAATAAGTTGATAAAAGAAAGTTTTATATTATTTTATCTACAGCTCTTATCTTAAAAAATAAAAACCATATTTTTACTTTTAAATTTTTTGTGAATTCTTGATTTTTTATGTGTCTGTTTTGATATCAAAATTTAGTGAGAGGTAAATTTGTATCCTTTCATACCACAAATGATTTTAGATTTGATACAAATGATCTTGAAATAAGATTGATTACTTAAATTTTATTTATTATGACAGGACTAAAAGTATAAACCAAAATAGGAAGATACGTATTACAGTAATAAATACAAAGAGCAAATTCTTAGTTATGGTTACCAAATCCACTTGTTAAGTAGTGGTGAATGCATTTTATGGATCAAGATATACACTTGAATATCTGCACTGGAATGTCTAATTTTAAAATAAATTTCTCTTTTAGTGACTCCCATAAGTAAAAGGAGAGGAAAAAGAATTGATAGCAGCAGAGGAATGTGATGAGCGGAGACTTCTGCTCATTGTTGGCTTTGAGGTTGGAAGCAGCCATTAGTCAAAGAGTGTGAGTTGTTCCTGCAGTTGTTGGAAAACACAAGGCAATAGAATCTCCAAAGGCCTACAGAAAAGAATTGTAGTTCTGCTGACATTTTAATTTCAGACCAGTGAGACCTTCATCAGATTCCTTGTTTTAAAAGTATAGGATAATATGTTTGTTTGGTTTTAAGCCATTCAATTTACAATTTATTATAGAAGCATATATATGTGTGCATATATGCACAAATAGTCTCTTAATTCATGCTTTAAAATTCTGTCTTTTTAAATCAAAACTTCATGAGAATAAAAATTCTAAATAGGTATTTTTGTGTCTAACATAGATAGTTAATAATATAATCCAATGAAATTCTTTTTTTGTGTGTGTGTGTGTGTGTGGTACTGGGGTTCCTGGAAGCCCTTCTACCCCCGGACTACACTCCCAAACCTATTTTATATTTTTTTTTATTTGGAAACAAGGTCTCTTAAGCCAGAGAGGCTGGCTTTGAACCAGCGTGATCCTCCTGTCTCTGCCTCCCAAGCGCAGGGATTATGTGTGTGTGCGCCACCATGCCCGGCAATCCAATGAAATTCTAATAAAGGTAATCCAAATAATTATATCAGAGAGTAGCAAATGGAAAAGTAACAGTTTTCTTGATATGTGTGTGTGGGCAGAACTATTTTAACAAGGAATCTGAACTTTAAAACGAAGAATCAGTCTATGAGGCTATTTAAACAGTCTGGAATAAACAATGTACTCTCTCAGAAAAAGAAATTATTTATTCTGAATAAAAATTTATTCTGAATTGTAAAACTTGGGCTTCACTTTTTGCTGTATTAAGAATCTAGGGGACATTAGGTTGATTTCAGCATATCTCCAGAATTTGGTTCTGTTGATTAGATTAAGCAGTTTTATTAAGTGAGTTCTAAAGTCTCTTTCTGAGCTGTTTTTCAGTATATCTATTACTCATTCAATTATCTGACTCATAAATAAGGAGGTATCTCTCAAATTCTGCTTTCTCTTACTCTTTCTGTACATCAAAATAAATTTTTTCGACAGGCATGGTGGTGCACGCTTGTAATCACCACACTCGGGAGGCAGAGACAGGAGGATTGTGCAGGTTCCTAGCCACCCTCTCTGGCTTAAGAGACCCTGTTTCCAAATAAAAATATAAAATGGGTCTGGGAGTGTAGCCCGGAGGTAGAAGGGTTTCCAGGACCCCAGTACCACCACCAGCAAAAAAAAAAAAAAAAAAAAAAAATTCCTTTACTTACCTAACAATCTTAGAAAGTTAAATTTGCATTTTAAGAGGGCACAGTCCACTACCAACAAATTGCTTGCAACTCTTTATTTATATATCGTTCTGTGAAATGTTTTTCCTCTTAGCGATATGTCAGAGCTGAGACAGTAGACCAAAGAACAAATAAAGTTAACACTAAAATAATAAATTAAACATTGTAAAAGGCTGGGTATATAACTTGAAGGGATAAATCCCCGGTTCCAGCAGCAGAGTTTTGCTAAGCTGTTTGTCTGCTATAAATACTTAGTGGTTATAAGAGATTTTAGGTTCACAATAAGCAAATTCTTCTTAGATTAAAAAGAAGATGCTCAAATCCGGTGTAGTGGCACACGCTTCTAATCTCTGCATTTGGGAGTCTGAGACAGGATGAGCCAGTTTCACAAACAGCCTCAGCTCCTTAGTGAGGCCCTTTGCAAGTCAGTGTGACCCTGTTTCAAAAGAAAGAATAAAAATAGGGCTGGGGGTTGTCACTTGGAGGTAGAATGTCCCTGGGTTCCATCCCTAGTAGCCCCCCCCAAAAAACACACAAAACAAACAAACAAACAAACAAAAAAAAAACTAATGGGTATCTGCCATATATTTTTGAGAGTTTTTTTATTGTTGTTTTGTTTTGCTTTGATGGTAGTAAAATCATATTGCCATAATAGTTTAGTGTGTGTTTAGCGTGTGTGTGTGCTGTACTAGACAATGAACCCAGGTACATTATATCTTTGAATTACAACCCCAAGCTGTGTGTGTGTGTGTGTGTGTGTGTGTGTGTGTGTGTGTGTGTGTGTGGTACCGGGGATGTTCAGAACCCAGGGGCTTTTCTACCTCCAGGCTACATTCCCATACCTATTTTATATTTAATTTGGAAATAGGTTCTCACTAAGTTGCTGAAAGCCTAAGTAACTGAGGCTGGCTTCAAATGTGTGCGTTCCTCCTATCTCAAGCGCTGGGATTATAAGCGTGTGCCACCACGCCCGGCCTCCCAAGCCCTATTTTAGATTTTAGATTTTATTTTGAATCAGTGTCTTGGTAAGTTACTATAAACTTCTGGTCTCAAACTCGCAAACCTCCTGTCTCAGCCTCACAAGTCCTGAGATTAAAGGTGTGCATCATCATGCCTGACTCCATAGTAGATTATTTCTAATATGTGGATTTCTATGAGCATATGTATTAACCTTGAACATAATGAAAGAAGGTAAAGTGAAGGAAAACTACTGACACTAATGAGAATGTAGACACTGAATCAACACAGAGGAAAAGCTAGGATTATAAACCAGGCGTATTTGACTAAAAGCTTACCTGTACACTCTTTGGCAAACAATTTATTTATGTTATAGGCAATGGGAAAAATTAGTCCAAAGTATAAATTTGAACCACAGATTATTCAAAATAAAAGAAGATATATTAAATTTACTTGAGATTAGGAATCATTCATTAATCAAAAGAGAATTCTAAATGGTAAAAGATTAGGTGACATATTGACTCACATCATTTTATCAGCAGAGGAAAGGACAGAAAAAATTTACTCTGAAATTAAACAAATGATATTCCACTAGAAATGTTATAACTGAAGCAAAGATGGAATAATAGGATTTTAGAACTTATATTTATTCTTATATTTAATAGTATCATACTGAAATGACACCTAGGTAATATTATTTACTTACCAGTTCTTTTTACTATTTTTAGTAAATAATAGTAAAGAAGAGATCTTTACTATTATTTATGCTAAACATCTTTTATTATTTATGCTAAGCATCTCTTCTCTACTATTATTTGTGCTTAAACATAACATTGTAAAAGTAACTGTTTATAAGCTGAACAAACTCTGTTGATTGATATGCTTTCAAAAAATCTATTTTATTTGAATTGACAACTACTATACAGCTCTGATCTAAATGTCAGGTATTAAATAGTGTTGATAGTGTTGTTAAATATATTTAGCAGCTAGCTAAATTTAGCAGCTAGCTAAATCTTCTGATATGATAGAAAAATTCAAGTATTAGAAATAAAAGTTTCTGGGTAAAATTTAGTCTTTCTATGTGTGTCAGAAAAATGTTCTATTTATTTAAAACTTTATACATTCAGTCTTAAATATAAAAGATAATTTATAATCAGTATTAAACTAGGTTTATTTTGGAAAACATATGGATGAGTGTTATTACGGAAATGAATTAACATGTGGCAATATTAATTTTGATATAGCCTACACTTGGGTTATTCTGAAGTATAAGGAACAATACAAACATGTACAAACACACACAAATTACTATATAAGAATATTAAAAAAAAATTTTTAAAAGATCTTCTATTTGATCCCAAAATGTAAATGTACAAATTCTATTATAGGTAATCTAGAAAAGTCATATAAAAATCTCATGTAAAATAATATTTTCTTCAGTGAAGATTTTCTAAAGGCACTATATATAATTTGGTGCAGTCTCTGGCCAACCCCAAAATTAACCAGGCATCTTGTGTGTTTCTGGAACTTGCCTGAGGAAGCCCCATCTCAAAAGACATGACCTCTTATTTTATACCAGTTTTTTTAAGCAAGGAACAAAATCTGATATCCTTCTTTGTGTCTCTTTATACTATACTAATAACTACAATTATATTTATAAACTCTTTTCGCTTTACAAAAAAGTAAATTTTTTGTCATTTTCTTCTTTCTACTTACAGATCAGTGGCATTATTTCCACTCTTTGTTGAAAAAGTCCAAATTGCAATGAAAAAGTTGGACTCCAAAGTAACTTATTGCAATGCTGAAGGCAACGTATGGGTTAGAATTGTATATGTTTGGACAGTCATAACTATGATATTAAAGAGACAGCACATGCCTGACCTGCTGTTGATATAACCACAGGCTGGCAACACATTCCTTAAGAGCCTTACAACCTTCCATCATTCAAGATTCGTGGAAGACAGATGTTTTCCATCAGAGTGATAGCGTTTTTACACCGCTTTCATTAAACTGTCATTTCTTAAACTGCTTCAATTTCAGGCCCCTTTTATCGCTTTGTTAGTTTTAATGTATCTCTCTTTACCGTGGTTGACAGGATGGTGGCCCCAACTTTAATTGTGTGTATACTTCCCAAAGATTAGGCCATACATTTGTACAGTAGCTCTCTCTGGAATTGCACCTAATTGTGAAGTGAAAGCAGTCTTGGGACCTGAAGCAGCTTAAAGATCACTAGTTATTCATGGCATGGAGTCTGAGAAGTATTATGTATGTATTAAAATGCTTTGAAGTGAAACATTTATGCAGTGCACTTTGAAGGAATCAGTGGCTGTGATATGTTAGTGCAATTGAAAATATTGCTCATTTAACACAAAATGGATGGGAAACAAAAACAAAATGAATGTTTCAAACTGACAGCTATCTGACAAATGCAGAAATCACCTTCAGTGCAATTTAACTAAACGATCCTTTCTAAAAGTTTCTCTTTAATAAAAAAGTTAAGGTGCACATTGTACATCATTTCTATGATAATATTTACTTATTTATTTAAGTAGTTTTCTTTTACTTTGGGTTTGTTCAACCTGTGAAGTACAACCATTATAGGACCATATTTCACAGATAAGCTTAAAATGGAGAATTTATTTCACTGTTTACTCAAGAATGATGGCTCTCTCTCTCTCTCCCATTCTATAATAGAACCAATTAATGACACTTGTGGTACCACACCAGCTCCTTTTTTTGTAATTGAAATGAAATTTTTATTTTTTTTTATTTTATTGGTGCACTCTAACCATACATCTTGATGAAGTTCAGGGTGGTAGAGACACACATGCGCATACACCCATTCAGCCTTTCCCCAGTTCCCTCTCTATTCCCTCCTCCTTCCCTTCTTCCCATGTTCACCACAGTGGTTGACTTTGAAAAGTTTGTGTATGTTTATCAAATCCATTAAGGTATTTCCCTTTTCCCCCTCCACACCTGCCCTTAATTAGGCCGCCTTCTTCATTCATCTGAGTTTCTCCTGCTTTTTCTAGAGTCCCACCTATGTCCCATTGTCTTCCTAGATTTCACATTTTAGGGAGAACATCTGACTTTTTCAGTTTTTGTGCTTGACTAGTCTTACTCCCAGACCTTTTTTATATTTTATTTGGAAACAGGGTCTCACTAAGTTGCTGAAAGCCTCACTAAGTAGCTGAGGCTGGCTTCGAACTCGTGCGATCCTCCTGTCTCAGCCTCCCAAGTGCGGGGATTACAAGCGTGCGCCACTACGCCCGGCTTACTTACTTTTTAATTTTAATTTTATATTGGTGCTACATCTTAATGGAATACAAGATGGTGAAACTTATTGCACACATCATCCAATAAACCCTTCCCCCTCCCTCCTTCCCATATTTGACTTAGTGTTGACATTGATAAGTTTGTTAAAGTACATCATACACATTAGATAATTTCCCTCTTCCTCCCTCCCATTCTCTCAATTAGGTCACCTGATCTGCTCATCTATAGTATCTCATTCTTTGTTTAGAGTTTCTCCTATGATCCATTTTCTCCCTAACTTTTGCATATTATTAGGGAGAGCATCTAATTTCTTCTTCTCTATGACTGACTAATTTAACTTAGCATAATGTCCTCCAGTTTCATCCATTTTCCTGTAAATGACATAAGTATGTTTTGCTTTATGACTGAATAAAATTCTGTTTTGTACATTTCCCACAGTTTTGTAATCCATTCATCTGTTGATGGACATCTTGGCTAGTTCCATAGTTTGGCTACACATGCATTAGTTTGGTAGTTTGGTTTCCTTTCTTTTGAGTTTTCCTTTCTTTTGGTTTTCCTTTCTTTTGAGCAATACCCAGAAGTGGTATTGCTGGATCAAATGGTAGATTTGTTCCCATTCTTCTGAGGATTCTCCATACTGTTTTCCAAAGTGGTTGCACTAACTTGCAATCCCACCAACAATGTTTTAGAGTTCCCAGTTCTCCACATCCTCGTCAGCATTTTTTGTTGTTTGTGTTTTGAATGATTGCCATTCTAGTTGGAGTTAGGTGAAACCCAAGGATAGTTTTGATTTGCATCTCTGATTGCTAATGATACTGAGCATTTTTTCATGCATTTATTGGCCATTTGAATTTCTTAATTCATGAAGTATCTATTTCACTTGCATATTTTTTGATTGGGTTAATCTATTTTCTTAGTGCTGACTTTCTTGAGTTCTCTGTATAGTCTAGATATTAGCCCTCTATCAGAGAAGTAGCTGGCCTCTTCAAGGAGTTTCAAGGTCTCTGGTCTAATTTCCAAGTCTCTGATTCATCTTGAATTGACTCTTGTGCAGGGTAAGAAAGTGGGATTAACTTCCATTTTTTCTGCATATGTTTGACCAGTTTTGCCAACACCATTAATTCAACAGGCTATATCTTTTCCAGTGTATGTTTTTGGCCCCTTTGTCAAAAATCAATTGGCTGAAGGTGTGTATCTTCTATTCTGCTCCATTGGTCTATGTATCTGTTTTTGTACCAGTCCCATGCTGTTTTTATTACTTTAGCTTTGTAGTATAGTTTAAAGTAAGGTATTGTGATTCCTCCTTCCTGGTTTTTGTTGCTGAGAACTACTTTGGCTATTCTGGGTTTTTTGTTGTTTCAAATGAATTTAAGAACTAATTTTTCTATGTCTGTGAAGAATGACCTTGGTAATGTAATGGGTATTGCATTGAATCTGCAGATCACTTGTATCTGCAGATTATATGGCCATTTTGATTATATTTATTCTGCCTATTCATGCACATGGAAGATCTATCCATCTTCTAAGGTCTTCTTCAATTTCTTTATTCAATGTTTTATAATTTTCTTTATAAAGGTTTTTATTTCCTTTGTCAAGTTTTTTCTTTAGTATTTATATTTTTTGTGGGAAATCCTGAGTGGAAGAGTTTTCTGGATTTCTTTTTCAGTGGATTTATGTTGGTGCACAGAAAAGCTTCTGATTATTTAAGATTAATTTTGTATCCAGACACTTCACTGAATTTGTTTAGTTCTATATGCTTTTTGGTTGAGTTTGTTGGGTCTTCTAGGTATATTATCATATCATCTGCAAATAGTCAAAGTTTGAGTTCTTCTTTTCCCATTTGTACTCCTTTGATTTCCTTTCCTTGCCTTATTGCTCTGGCTGGAGTCTCATGTACTATATTGAAGAGAAGTTGTGATAAAGGACATTCTTGTCTTGTTCCTGTTTTTAGGGGAAATTATCAAAGTTCATTCCCATTTAATATGATGTTGACTGTGGGCTCAATGTAGATTGCCTTTATGATGTTGAGGTATGTTTCTTCTATTCTGATTCTCTGCAGTGCTTTTAGCATAAATGGATGTTGGATTTTGTCAAATGCTTTTTCAGCATTTATTGAAATTATCATGTGGATTTTGTCTTTGGTTTTGTCTATGTGATGAATTACATACCTTCAGTCATTAATACACATTTATTGAGTGAATTTAATGTGTCAGGTCCTATACTAAAGGCTGGAAATAAAAGAAATAAAAAGACAGATATAATGGTTGTTTACTCATAAATTTTACAGTTGGAATACTGTTGAAAATCACTAAGATTTTTTAAATCTAATGGTCATATGCTTAATTTTGATTTGCCTTACATTTACTTTAAGGTTGATTTTCTTTTTACTCCTAAAATTTGAATTTAACTTTGATTTTCTATAATTGTATATAAAATTGTATATAAATTTGTATATAAAATTGTATATAAATTGTATATAAAAATTATATAATTCCTATACTAGGAATATATATATATATGTATATATATTATATATATATATTCCTAGTATAGGAATTATATAATTTTTATATTCAAAATTATTAAAATTAAAATATATGAATTTAATGTTACCAAAAATTTTTTGACAAGCTGAGTTATTTTATATAAAACATGGATTTAAAATATATATGGTTCTGGCCAGGCATGGTGGCACAGGCTTCTAATCCCTGCGCTTGGTAGGCTGAGACAGGAGGATCGCACAGGTTCGAATCCAGCCTCAGCTACTGAGTGAAGCTCTCAGCATCTTAGTGAAACTCTGTTTCCAAATAAAATATAAAATAATTATGGGAGTATAGCCTGGAGGTAGAAAGCCTCTGGGTTCCACCTCCAGTGCCACCAAAAATAAAAATAAATAAATAAATAAATAAAATATATGGTTCTGTTATTCTATTTGGTATTTTCTAGTTAAACACTTATTTAACTTGATTTTGGTTATAAAGATAGGGGGTTCATTTTAGTCATCTACTATTATTTTGAAATTTTATATTTGACTCAAATATAGGAGGATTATATTTTAAGTAACCCAATATATATCTATAATAAAGTCTACTATAATATTTATTATTATTTTCTCTTCTGTATATTAGTAGCCACTCATGGATATGGAGGCTTATTAGAGTAGAAACAACTATTGACATGTAATAATATATACTATATTTTATAAGAAACATTGAAAAAGAAAAAATAATGAATGTGGATGTGAGGAATGAATGGTTAATAATTTCTTACAGTGAAAAAATGTTACATATACTTAAGTAGTTTTAGGTGGCTTAAATATAACAACTAATTATGAAAAAGTTGCACTCTATTATTTATCAACTATTAAACTAATTATAGGTATCATACTTGACATTTTAACATGAAACCTAGAATATATAAAGCCAATGTAAAAAACAATGAAGACCAAAGAGTTAAGCAATTATTTTATACTCAAGCAATTTTATATTTTATATTTTTACCCTTTCATGTCCATTTTTAAGGACATTTACCTACAGTTTCACTTTTATAGCTATAATAGCTTTGTGTGTGTGTGTGTGTGTGTGTGTGTGTGTGTGTGTGTGTGTGTCTTGGAATGGATCCCAGGGGCATTCAACCTTTAAATACCTCCTGCCCTATTTTTTATTCTTTATTTTGAGACAGGATCTCACTAAGTTGGGGAGGGCCTCGCAAAGTAGCCAAGGCTGTCTGTATACTGCAATCCTCCAGTATCAGCCTCCCAAATGCCTGGATTGCATGCATGCACCACCATGCCCAGTTGCTACGATAGCTTTTGATAAATAAAAAAATTTATCACTGAATTGTTTAGTTCAGTTGAAGTATAAGAAGTGATTTTTGGCAGATAATAAGAAATGGAATAAATTGATCAGTACAACTTTATCTCAAAATACAGATATGGTAATATTTTATTTTATTATTCACCCTGCTTAATAGTCCAGATGGATTAAAAAAAGAAACTTAGAAATCAGAAAAGAGACTTTGTAGTAATTAGAAGCGGGCATAAGACTAGCTTTTCAACATATAGGCAACAGTAAAAATTTTCTTAATAAGACTTCCAAAGCTAAGAAAATACAAATGAAATAAATGAATGAGATGGTAATAAGTTAAAGTTTCTTTTTCTTTTTCTTTTTCTTTTTTTTTTTGGTGGTACTGGGGTTCCTGGAAGCCCTTCTACCTCCGGGATACACCCCCACGGGCTACACTCCCAGACCTATTTTTTAACATTTTTATGTGGAAACAGAGTCTCTTAAGCCAGCGAGGCTGGCTTCGAACCAGCGTGATCCTCCTGTCTCCGCCTCCCAAGCGCGGGGATTACAAGCGTGCGCCACCACGCCCAGCAAGTTAAAGAGTTTCTATGCAGCAAAGGAAACAATCAAGAGTCTGAAGGGAGAAACTCCAGAATAGGAGAGCTTTGCTAGTAAAAGTAGAGGATTAATATCTAGAATATACAAAGCACTTTAAAAACACTAAAACCACAAATAATCTTATTAGCCTACTTAATATGTTGATATCATTTTGTAAATTGAGTGATTTAAGAAAAATAATTTTAATTTAATTATTTCAATTTTAAGTTAGAGATTAAAAATTAGTTTAAGTAATTTCTTAAAAATAGTTAACACAAAGAATTTGGTGTACTTAATATTTCTTACTATGTGTCATATATAGTGTCAGATTTTTAACTCTGAAAGTTTTTAAGAAGTATTTGCACAGTGGAAAATAATTCTTTCATTATTTTTATATAAATAGGCTATTTGCCTAACATCTGTAGCTAGTTATATTTAATCATACATTAACCCCAGGCACAAACAAATTCAGATTTTAACATATATGAACAAGTTTAATAATAAATGCCTAAAAACTGAGCCTCTTAAAAACATTTTAGACAATATGAGAAAATATTAAATATTTTTTCAATAAACATTAAATCTTGAAGAAGAAACACCTTAAAGCAATCCCAAGTAATTTTATTCAAAGAGAATATGAAATATATGATAAAAATACACTAAAATATATTTATTTTTAATACTTTTTATAACTCCATTCTAAATGTTATATTCATTGTGATAAATGTTTTACAAATAACTCAGACAAAATGCTTTTTAGAAAACATTGTCCATTACTGCTGGTATTATTAAATTTACTCCTGTATCCACCATTCAAATTTTACCAAGAAAATGGACACGTCTGTCTCTTATCTTCATGCTTAAACAACAATTATTTCTTTGTTTATTAAATACAACATATTTAGATTGGTTCACCATCACTTTCTATCATAATTGACCTGAAGATTATACAATTAGAATGTTTATGAAATAAAAAAAATAAAATTTTGTTATTCTAATTTTAAAGCTTGTTTTGTGGTACTGAGTATCAAAATCCAGGAGTACTCGACCACTGTGCTATTTGCCCAGCACATTTTTCAATTTGAAATAGGATCTAATTAGGTTGTCTAGACTGGTCTCAGATTTGTAACCTTCCATTCTCAGCCTCCAGTTACTGGGATTACAACATATATCACCATACCCAGATGCTAACATACAAATATATGGGTATGATCCTTGTATGCAGTAACAAGTAAAATTTAAAAATCGAGATTTAAATAAAACATTTTTAAATTTTCTAAAGTACCTGCACCTAGAATTTCTGGATAAATCTCATTCTTTGTCTTTTGTGGGTGTATACAGTGCACATACACCCCGTACGTTGAACAGTGCGTGGTGCCTTCATTACCACAACATTTTCTAAACTATTTTTTATTTCAAAAACAAACTCTATGAGTTAAAATTAATGACATTTTAGTTATAAATATATTTTTTTTCTATTTCAGACATAACATGTTATATTGCTCTTAGACTCAAATAGCACATGTTTAAAAGACCCTGGGACCAAATACTATACTTAGCAAAATTTCTCATTTCTTCTATGTTTTAAATTATATTCCCTATTCCTGACTCCCTGGCAGGTCACAAAACTCAAAATTTCAATGAAGTTCCAAGTACGAGAGCAAAATTTCTGAAAGTAGATTACCATTCTGTCATACTTAGGCTAGATATATACACGTAGAACTGGGATGCACTAACTGAAACAAGCAAAAAAGATAATAGTTTTTGAATAAACACAAAAGTGGACATGATTACCTACTCTGTCATTTCCTGACTTAGTAATTAGCAAGTCACTTATTCTTTCTTAGCCTTAGTTTCTTGTCTCTGAATTTGGAAAAGTAAGATCATTTTAAAAATATATATGGAGTATCATAAATATTCAATAAATGTTACCCCCTTAACTTATTTGATAAAGCTTAAAACTATGACTTCTACACATGGATTCAGAAGGCATGATTAAAAAAAAAAAGTAGAACAGGAATTTGAACCCAGAATGTTTGGATCCAGGGTTCATATATTAATCACATAAACCTGTCACCAAATTAGACTATATATTACATTTATTCATATATGGATGGACAAATCCTTTTTGTCCAATTTTTTATCTTTTCAAGTAATGCTATAATTAATGTCAGGAAGGCATACATTTAACCATCAGATGCCTGTTTTTCTTCAAGCCTTTCTAGATAGTACATACTGTGGAAAAAAAATAGGTGCAATTGACAACATTCCCTTTTCTTGAAGACCTCAGAAGATTATACTAAACTCTATGCCTGATATTTCTGGAGATCATTTCTAATTTTATATTAATATATTTTCTTAAAACAGGAGAAAAACACGTACCTATTCATAAGAGATTTGAAATACCCTAACAGTAAATTGCTAGATAAAATATGTCTAGTTAAATTTGACTTACTCCTAAACAATCAATGTGTTAGTTTATTGCATGGAAGATATTGTACTGGAAGCAATTTTTCTTTCACAGTCAAATTTAACTCAGTGAACTTCATCTTTATTTACTCAATTTGTCAACCTTAAATGAAAAAACCATTCCAATTTAGTTGTAGACCTGATAAGGCATGTCATGGATCCACTGTCACATGATCTAAGTACATATACATGGAGTACAGTCTTATCCCTAACTTTCATATCCTATTATATTTTCACTAAAGTGGTCATAGAAAATTTATAGATTTTACTCAACTTTACAAAAGTGTTATCAAAAAATATTTGCTTGGTAGGCTTTTGAATGCTGTACTCAACTCAGTATATCTTGTCTCATTTTTTCCTCCTTCCATAGTGTAACACATCAATTTGCTTTGTTTAACATTTTATTCCTGAGGACACACTACAAAGATTATTACCATCTGCCAAGCTTCCCTATTTTGCCTCCTTCACCACATGCTCACATTTGTTTCTTCTTTATTATATTCCATCCAAATACACACTGTTAGAATAAAACTGGGTGGCAGAATACAAAGAGTCCTTACTGTCAGTAAGCTAAACTGATGTCATCTTAAGTGGTAAAGAATTTGCAAGTGGAAAAAACCTATACAATCTACCCAACACCTTATTTTATGATTGAAAAATAGGAATTTAATACAAACTGAATCATACTTTCTAAGAAATGAGACTCTTTGAGTAAGCAGAAACAAAGGGCAGCCAGTGAGTATTAGGTATCACAGCTGCCAAAGATGAAATTTCTGCTCTAGGGCATATTCATTTCACTAGCTAAGTGCTACTTGAACTAATAGCAATTTCTTAGGTGAAAAGAATTTTGATCCTTTTCTTACTTTTCCATGATAGAGCTTTGGCATTTCATCAATTGGCACATCTTAATACCTCCTGCTTAAATGTTTTGAATGTTTAACATAAAATATGAAGAGATGCTTTTGCCTATATAATAAACCATCAGTTTAAACCAATTTAAAAAAAAAACCAAAGTGCATTATTTGGCATCAATTCCTTTATCACAGATACCACTGAAGAAACAAACAAACAAACAAACAAAAAACACTAATTGTTAAAAATGGAGGGACACTAACGCCTGTGGGGAAATAATGAAGTGTAAGTGCTTCAGAGAGCAGCCAGAAATGGAATAACATTTTTTCTGTGAAAGCCTCAGTAATAACAACCAATGTGTAAGAGGACTTACTGCAAGTGGCAAGACAGAAGAATAAAAAATACTACATTGTAATGAACACGTTTAACATGTCCTATCTCCTTCCCTTTTTCACAGATCATTTGAGCTCTCCTTCTCATTATTCCTTTGTTCAGACACCAATAAATATTCATGGATCTCCAAATATATGCCATGTATTAAAAGGCACTGCTATGGGTAAGATATGGTGTCTGGTTTTATAAAATCTCAATTTTGTTGTAAATACAAATAATAAGAGGAATTGCAAAAACAAAGAGAGAAACATCAATAATGTTTATAGGTGGGAGATTAACAAAAGAAGAAGTAAGTTGGACTATGAAGTAATATAGGAAGATATTCACATAGGAAGTGGCATTAATGTGCGCTACAATGCAGGAGAAGAGTTTATCAGGATAGAAATGGGGACTGGAAAATCCAACTGAACAGGTCAGCCAAAGCTATCTATACATAGCTAAAGCTGGAAAAACATGTTGGGATAAAATTTTGAGAAGCCTTATGGTTCAAGCAAAAAAATATGAATGTTATCTGACTGCAGGGGATGAACATAGGGAATAGATGGCAAATTACACGATGTAAGAAAGGAATATAACACGATTCAGTGCGTACTTTTATTGGCACTGTAAGGATGAGCAAAAGAACAGATCAGAGGTGACTACACGAGGAGATTATTATAATTATGAAAGTGAAAGAGAAGGCGAAAGATCAAATGGTACATTGACAACATAGGGAATAGACTGAAATTGAATTTAGGAAGTAGGATTGAGGATTTGGTGACAGTTTAGATGAGGCAGGAAATGGGGATAGGGTCAGAGACCACTTTGATTCTGTTCCCCCATGAATGAGTGCATTGATTCAATGGCAGGTGAAGGAGAAAAATAGAGTTTGGAGGTAGAAGTAAATCACACCTATCCTTGACTCAGCAAGTTTACTGCCAATTTCATTCTATTCTCTTCCTAGAAAGATGAATATGAGTTATGATTAGAAAATCAGTTAATTAAATGCACCACATCATTTTTCATAAGTGTATATAACTTTCACTTTGAAACCTAAATAGCTTGAGCTATTCAAAAAACTTTCAGTTCAGCCTGTAGGCCTATGTGGCTAATTTAATGTCTATGATATACAAACTCAATACAGTGGGACATTTATGTAGATGACATTTAGGCACTGGGATGATCTATTAAACATTGAACAATTGTTTATATACTTTCAAGTCAATTTAAATTAACCAATTTTAAAGAAATATAAGTTCAGCTACTCCAAATAAACCAAATCTGATTGAATTTGTCATCATTCAGTTTTATAATTGAGCATAATAACAATGAAAATATTGTTTGAGATTTGTAATATAGAAAGTGCTTTCATAAAAATAATTTATTTTACAACCATTTAATTTACTCTCCCATAAACCTTAAAATATTTTATATTAATTTTTGTAGGGGAAGATGAGAAAAAATATTTTTTTTAATTTAGAGTTTCAGAAGAGTGGCTCAGTTTTACCAAGAGCAATACTGCTTAAGACAGTAAAGTTAGAACACAAAATCTTGTGATTCCAGTCAAGACAATGAGTCAATAATACATTATAGAATGATTCAGAACACATACTCATTTAACTTCTGGACATATTTTTTCCAAAGTACCTTTTAAAAAGAATATTTTCTAAATTTCATGTATTAAATAATGATACATAACATATCTATGCAAAAAGTTACTTGAGACCTATATAAATAAAAGAGTTAAAAAGATTAGAAAATGGAATCACAAAAAATACATTCTACAGGTGGCTGGGGGTCAGAGAATGCATGGACATGGCAATGGCATGGAAAATTTATTTCAAATCCGGTGAGATTTTTTTAAGTGAAAATAATAATGATATTGTGACAAGAAAACAGAATGAAGGCAAGAAAGGATGGACCATGCAAAAGGAACAGGAAATATGGCTCATTTTTATTGTGTGTGTTTTTATACATCTACTATGTGTGTGTGTATATACATACGAATATGTGTATTTTTTTGTGTGTGTGTAACTGGGAATTGAACTCAAAGGCATTCTACCTCTGAGCACACCCCTGGCCAGATTTTATTTCTTATATTGAAACAGGGTCTCCTTAAATTGCTGTAGTTGGCCTTGAATCTGTGATTTGACTGTCTCAGTCTCCCAAGTACTGGGATTATAAGCATGCACCACTGTATCTGACTATGGTATATATTTATATTTACAATTTATATGTACAATTTTTTTTTGTACTGGGAATGGAACCCAGGGCATTTTATTTCCGAGCTACACTCCCAGCACTATTTTTTATTTATTATTTTGAGACAGGGCCTAAGTTGCTGAGGCTATCTGTGAACCAAGATCCTCCTGCCTCAGACTCCCAAATACTGGAATTACAAGTGTGCATCACCACATCCAGCTAAATAGTACACTATTAATATATAAATATGGCTTGTGTTCATACTACAAAGATTTTAGTTTCATATTAGTAAAGGGAGGAGTTTTTTATTCTTAATTTTTTATCAAGGAAAATACTATTTTCAAATAAAAATCCTAAAATACAAAGGTATATTAAATTAAGAAAACATGATACTGTTATTACATTAAAATAACTTCTGAGCTAGGCTTGGTGATGCACACTTGTAATCCCAGTATTTGGGACGCTGAAATAGGGGTTCACGGCCAGCCTCAACTACTTAATGAGGCTTTCCACAACTTAGTGAGACTGTTCAAAATAAAAAATAAGAGGGCTGAGGGTATAGCTCGAAGTTCGAAAGTCCCTAGGTTCCATCTCCTGTAGAGCAAAAATAAAAAAATAAAAAAGTAAAGCTTCTAAATTGCCACAAAATAAAAAGTTCTGATCAAAATAAAAAATAAAAAATAATTGTACAAAAATTATGGACAGAAAGTTACTTGATTAACATAGAATTAATAAGAAAAAAGCATCTTCCAATAACATAAATGAGCAAAAGAATAGGAATGTATGCACAACTCATATATTCATGAAAAAGTATTCAATATTAGGAATAAAATTTAATTATCAACTATTTTCAAAGAAAAAATCTCTATAGGATTAGTAAATGCTAATAATTTACAAGGCAGAATATTAATAAAATGAAGAAACATGCACTCTTACATATATTGTTGAGATAGAAGAGGTTTCTGGCTTTTTAAAGAGAAAATAGAAAAATAATATGTTTTTTGGTGAATGCAACATGTCTTTTATTATACATTTATTAACATTAAAATTATTTTAATGTATAAAAGATTAAATTGATTATATTGATTAGTATAAGGAGTATCTATAATACACTTTTTAGAGTATATATAATAATTCACTTAGCACATTTTGAACATACCTGAAGAATATTCATATGATTACATATGCACATGTTAATTTCTAATTGTATTCATTATTGTGTTTTAAACTTAATACATTTAAAAATGTCTTTACATTAATTGACACTTGAAAACATAAAAATTGTGTTATTAATATAACACAATTATATTAATGTAGCATTAAATCATTTTCAACACATGTATAACATGTAATATTTAAATCAAGTTAAATATTTTTGTCTCCTCTATCATTTACCAAATCTTTATGGTGAAAACTTTCAAAATATCTTTCTCTAGCCAGGCATGGTGGCACACACTTGTAACCCCGCGCTTGGGAGGCGGAAACAGGAGGATCGCGCAGCTTCGAAACCAGCCGCGCTGGCTTAAGAGACTGTTTCAAATAAAGATATAAAATAGGTCTGGGAGTGTATCCCGGAGGTAGAAGAGTTTCCAGGAACCCCAGTACCACCAAAACAACAACAACAAAAAAAGTTAAAAAAAATATCTTTCTCCAGCTCTTTTAAATATAAAATGCATTGTCATTATCTAGTTTTTCTTTTTACAATTGCATACCAGAACTTCTTGCTTATATTTAATTGTAACTTAGCATTCCTATCTAACTATAAATTATTACCCATTGATCCAATTGCAATTATCATTGGTCTCATGTAACCATCATTTTTCTCTTAATTTCGAAGAAATCAACTTTTTTAGATATCCTAGATGAGTGAGATTATGTAGTACCTGTCTTTCTTTAACTGGCTTGTTTCAGTTAAAATAATTATCTCTGGTTCAGCATGTTGCCAAAAAAATAGAATTTAATGTTTTTCAGTAGCTGACTAGTGCTCTACTGTGTATTCATTTTCTTTTTCTGTTCATCAGCTGATAAAAATTTAGATTGTGTTTTCTCTATCAGCTATTGTAAATAGCACTGCATTGATCATGGGCATGCAGATGTCTCTTAAGCATACTAATTTTATCTCTTGTGCACTTATGTCTACTAACACAGTTGTGAATAAGTTATTCAACAATTTTGATTGTGAATCAGAAACTGAATGTACAGATTCTCTTGATTGTTTTTTATCCTGAAATTCATGAGATAGTAACCATGAGTGGGAAGGAACAGCAAGGCCTTCAATTTTGAACCTTAGCATCTTTCCTGTAAAGATTAGAATCCTTCCATGTGCTCAGCACATATCATATCATCCAATGTATATCGAATCATTTCAGAAATGCTAAAATATTGAGTAATGTAATAAATAACTATTTGTTTCAGTAATTCACTGAGTGAATACTATTTAAGTGCCCAGCCTTTTTCTTCACTCCTTACTCAATTATCCATGTTTTTTCCCACATCGGGGCTTTGCTTTATTTCCCGATGGCTATGACTTTTCCTTTCGTATTCCCAAATATTCATCTTCTCTCCAGATAGTACACACTTCTTAGATCCATAGCTTATAAAACAGGGTATAGACTTTTGCAATAAGCAAGAATCACAGCAAAACCTCTTTTTGAGCACATCTTCTTTGAGCACACATTCATTCATTGATGCATACCAATGTTGATTCAATGACTCATATGTTGTGAATTGTGCCACTATAAGCATGGATATGCAATTATAACTATAGTATTCTGACTAAGTCTTTTGGAAAGATACTAAGCTCTATAATGGTGATTGCATTCCTAGTCTTTTCAAGAACCTCCGTACTGATTTTCCTAGTGGTTATATCACTTTGGAATCACACCAACCATGTATGTGTTCCTTCTCATCACATCCTCACCAGAATGTATTATTGTTTGTATTCTTGATATTCGCCATTCTAACTGGAGTTGGATGAAATAGTGTACTTTTGATTTGCATTTCTCTAAATTACAGAGGATTTCAAATATTTTTCGTATATTTATTGGCCAGCTATAGTTTTCTTTTGAGAGATGTCTATTTAAGCCAAATAATATTATGTGTATTCATATTTCTTCTTTGAGAAATATCTACTTAAAGCAAATAATGTTATATGCATATACGATTGTACTACTATGCATCTTGCTTTCATATATGGGTGAGGAATAAGGGAGGGAATGGAGAGGTATAGGGACAGAAGCAAACCAAATAATGCTATGTGCACATATGAATGCTTCACTATGGATCTCACTATCATGAACAATTACAATTCACCAATAAATATTTTTTAAAAAGAACCACCTATAGAAACTGAGCTCTGTTTTATAAAGTTTCATTTTGTAAATTTCAGCTTATAGTTTTTCTATAGGTGGTTTGGGATGTTGCAATGGCTGCATGCCAATTGAAAGGAAAACCAAACATCTTGGGGACACAGAAAGTCTCCACTGATGTTCTTGTAAGCAAAAGAGAAGGGAAAAAGAAATACATACTTCAAATATTTGAAGATTCTCAATCTACTATATGTCCCAGAAGGCAGGAGAACAATTAATAAGAGTGAGACAATAGCCCATCATCTAGGAAAAAAAACTCAGATGATGATTCTTACGGAGAAAGACACATAATTGTGATCTTTTACCATTCTGACATCTTCAAAATCAGTCAGTATTATCAAAATTTAAAAGAATTTTAATATTATTGCAAAACTGATATCAAAGCAATTGAATTCAATGTTCCCCTTGGTTGAAAGAATAAAGATCTTTCTCACTAAAAAAAAAATTAGACCACCGTGGCAATTTAGCAAAATAATTTTGAGATTTAATCACATAATCTCATTGTGCTAAAGATTTCCCATGAAATACTAGCCATACTAATTTGCACAATGAGGTTGCTAAACCAGGGTGACAATATAAGTTTCCTTAGCACATTAAATGGAGCATGTTTATTTTTAAGAAAAGAAGTTGGTCCCATAACATGGTTTAATTTTAAGTTGTATTTAGTTTGAAACCAGATATATGAGTTTTCCTTTAAATTTCCAGGAAAAAAAATCATTCATATACAAGTGATTTTTCATAATTTCACCTTTGTTTTGAGTAGATTTAGACTGTAGAAAACAACCATAACATGATTTCAGTAACTTCAAGAATGTTTATTGAAATTGTAAGACAGGTTCTTTATTCATTAACATTTCATGTAAACTTAATATTTTAGAGAGAGAGAAAGAGAGAGAAAGAATGACCATCTGGAAAGCAAGGTAGGCAAGTTAGGCTGTCCTTTTACCATAGAGCTCAGTTCACTATGTTGGAATCTCAGTCAAGGTCAGTTGTGACTCTGCTCCAGATCTTTAAGCCTTATCTTAAGCAGTGTTTAAGCAGAATCAGAATCGAAGATGAGAAAATGCAAGATGGTCCAGCCCCTCTGGCCAGGTCAGCATTCTGCCTCATTATTGGTAGTTGGGATGCTGATGTGGCAAGTCTTCTTGGCAAAAGCAGCTGCAAGTTTTCAGTTTGAAATGCTGATAATTATAGTACTCACATTGCTAGGAACCAGTTGTGGCTGTCAAAGCATTACAGAGCTGGCAGGCATTGAGTCTTTGTCTTGCCTATGATGCCAGGTCTTTCTTTGAACTTTGTGCCTGGTACCTGTTTATTGCCCCCAATACACCTGGTGTGTTGTGCTATGCCTGTGTGTGCTGCAAGAGTTACACCTGCACACTGCACATCATGTGTGCGCCACACCCAGGTTTGCCTTGTGAGCTAAGTTCTTCTTTGGCTTTAATGTAGCCCCCCTTTAAGAATATGTGCTTCATATAACATATCATCTATTAACATGAGAAATGGAGTATAAATTGAGCAAATAATAATGACATATAAAGTTTGGCTAGAACAATAGAAGTTTCCAGGTGTCAAAACATAAGAAAAAGTGCAACCAGATTTACCAGGTTATCTAGAAAATCCAGAGAAGTGGCATAAAAAATGAAAGACTCACTGGACATTTTGGCTCAAATAGGAGAACTCAGAATAAAAATATAATCTCATACTTGATTTTATTATGATTCACATGTATTCTACCTACAAGCCAAAGCTGAATTTCAAAATGCTAGGTTCATATTAAGCTGACTCAATACCATTAACACAGGAAGATAGTTAAGGAGTTACAAATAAGAATCTATTCAATAGGAATGAGCTTCATAAGATTTTTTATTCTTTTCTTCCCATGTTTCAAGATCCAGAGCCACGGCTTCAATAAGTGTCCCTAAGAATTCCTTTTGCACATCATTCACCTGAATCTCTTCTCTTCTGAAAGGGCCTGAAATGCTCTATAATTTAGAATAAAGAATGTATAAGTCTTTATATCCTGCCACAGACAGTTCAGGTTACAAATAAGAGAATCCATCATAAGCACATTTAAATAGGAAGGAGGTAATATTTCAAAAGGTCCTAAGAAATCCTCATGAAACTAGAGAAAAAAAATCTATGTGGCACTGGAAATTAATAGATTTGTTTATTTAAGCTTATATGTAAGCAAAGAAGCAAAAACACATCTCTTTATTTGTTTCTTTTTCTGTATCTCTGCTTTAGTTAGTTTTTTGATGGGTAGTGTTTTTCTCTTTCTTTTTTACTTTTTCTTCCTCTCATTTTTTTCTCAAACTAACTCACGTCATAGAAAAATTTTGTTAGGCAAAGCATACAAATTTTTACATTACTTCTATATGAATGATAAAGCCCTGATAAAAGTGGTGCTTTGCTACAGTGTAATCAGATGCAAAGTAAACCTAGAACCAGATTGAGTTTTCTCTCAATACTAACACGTTTTTATTTTATTGGTGCATTGTAATCATAGATCATGATGAAATTCAGAGTGAGTCATACATGCACACAATGGTCAGTGAGTCCTCCCTCAGCTCCTATTCCATGCCCCCTGCAGGACATAGTGATTGGATATATATATATAATCTGTACTAAGGTTTTTCATCCTTTGTCTAGAATCCCTTTTATGTCCCAGGTTCTTCTTAGCTTCCACATATAAGGGCAAACATCTGACCTTTCACTTTTTGTGACTAACTAATCTTACTTAGCATAACATTTTCCAGTTTCATCCCTTTTCCTGAAAATGACATAATTTTGTTCTTCCTAATGACTGAGTATAATTTAAGTGTCTGTATGTTCTATAATTTTGTAATCCATTTGCTTGTTGATGGACACCAAGGCTAGGTCCATAGTTTGGCAATTATAAATTGTGTTGCTATAAACATACATGCATTACTATGGGTAGTCTGATTTTAATTTTCTTGGGTAGATATCCAGGAGTGATATATTTGGGTCATATGATAGGTTCATTCTCATTCTTCTGAAGATCCTCCATACTGATTTCCAATGTGGTTGCACTAATTTGCAATCCTACCAACAAGATATTATACTTTAAAAAGTTACTTATTAACTCTTAATTTGTTCTCATCTATATAGTGTGTCTTTTTATATTTGTGATGGTTTTTCCCCTTGCATGTGTGTATAACAACATAAAATGTATAAAACATCCTGAGTTCTGGAACTTGTGGTTGCTGATGGAAATAGACAATATTACCATATTTCTCTTCATCTAAATGCTTATCTAAAAGATGGTCTAAGTAATATATTGTATCTACTAAAATATGGGAAATAAAGCCTTACAAATATCAAACAACATTTGTAATGTCACAGAGCATTTAATAGAGTGCATAGAATAGTATTTGTCAAGTGCAGGATGTATCAGATTTCTGTTATTTTAATGAACATTTCTGAGTCTCATTTTAGACTAGATATATTTGAGACTGAAGTTTGGGATAAACATTTTGAACAAGCACTTAATGTCACTTATAGATATGTAGTGATTGAGAGCAATTAGATTAAATATAAATTAGATTAAATATAAATCAACACCAATAACCAACAACAACAAACATTTTTGTGTCATTTTGTCTTGTTTTGGTTTTTGTTACTGGTATAGATTGAACCAGGGACTTTGTGCATTCTAAGCATGCATTTTGCCTCTGATTGCCTGTATCCTCAGGCCCCAGTATTTTGAGCAACAAACAGTTCTAGATCCCTAAATAAATATTGAGAGAACTACCACATGTAACAAGGGAAACCAAGTATTGTAAAAATTTTGACATATTCACTTTCATATGAAGTTTAAAAAGTGAATTGATTCTATTGCTGCCTGAGAAGAAATGAAACAGCTAACAGATACCTTTAGCACATAGATAGGAGCTCTGATCTGAGCATGATCTGAAAACAAAAATGCATAAATCTCAACTTACCATAGGATAAAAAGAAGAAAACCATTCTTAATGGTTGCTAACACAACTTCCAATTCCAATCATGATCTAGAAGCTGATCTCAGGTTTATTTTCTGATTGAAAACAGAACCTAAGAATAATAATTTTTAAAAATGTTTATAATATGAGCCGGGCGTGGTGGCGCACGCTTGTAATCCCGCGCTTGGGAGGCAGAGACAGGAGGATCGCGCAGGTTCGAAGCCAGCCGCACTGCCGTAAGAGACCCTGTTTCAAAAATATAAAATAGGTCTGGGAGTGTAGCCTGGAGGTAGAAGGGCTTCCAGGAACCCCAGTACCACCAAAAAAAAAAAAAAAAAAAAATTTAAGAAAGAAATGATACCAAGTGTGCCAAGAAGTCTTCTGTAAAATAGAAAGACAAGTAACATTTTAGATTTCATTTCAGGTAACCAACATAATCCTGATACCAAAACCTGAGCAAACTTTAGTTGAGAGACTGGAAAAATGGAAACTAGATATTGACACAATATTTTTTTAAAAAGTTTGCAGATGCCGGATGTGGTGGCGCACACTTGTAATACTTGCACTTGGGAGGCAGAGACAGGAGGATCGTGCAGATTCAAAGCCAGGCTTGCTGGTTTGAGAGACCCTGTTTCCATATAAAAATATAAAAAAATAGGTATCTCGGAGTATAGCCTGGAGGTAGAAGGATTTCCAGAAACCCCAGTACCACCAAAAAATAAATTAAAAATAAAAATAAAATAAATAAAAATAGTTTGCAGATATAATACAGTGATACTCTGATACTTTGATTAGTAAATATGTAATTATAAAATAGGGTTCATTTGTGCATATCCATCCAATTCATTTAATGAAATGCAAAAAAACTGAAGAAAAGTAATCTAAACTCCAACATAATTTTATGGTTTAGAAATGTTTTCTAAAGAAACTAAAAGAGAACTATTTTAATATGGTGAACAAAATCAGTCTAAAGTAGCTGCATCTGACAACCTATTAAAAGATGATCAAATACTGTCTCATTAGGGTAAAAAGTTAAATCAACTATCAACACTGTCAATATTTTGTTGAAAGTTAGAGTCATTGAACTAATATAAAAAAAGAAATATCCATAATTGTAATTAAAAAACTAGTTTCTAAACCAGATTTATGTTCACTGATGTCATAAAGTATATAGAAAAAACACAAAAGCATCTAAGATATTTACAGTAAGTAAATTTATAAACTTTGCTAGACATGCATAAACTTATTTATGTTTGTGTGATAATCTATACATGTTAACGAAAGGTAAGGAATGTGGTTTAGAAGAGAGGGAGAGGTAGAATCGATGAAGGAAACATTTTCATTGGCATTATGCACATATGTGAAAATATCAAAGCCAATCTCAGTATTATGAAGAAAGAAAGGAAGTGGGGAGGGTTTCAGGGGAAGCCTACCAAGTGCTGTGTGCATGTACGTCAGTATCGCTGTGAGATACGTTATGATGTGACTATAATGCATTAATAAATGTATGAAATGTATTATAAGAAACTAATTATATTAGAAGACCAGTGGGAGAGAACTGAAATGAAATGTTTGTTATACTAAGAATATCCACAAAATATAAAATGTCTGACAAATATATAATAAAAAGTAAGCAATACTTTGAAACTAGAAACTAGAAACTACAGAGGATTACTGAAAGAATTTCAAAACCTAATGCAACGGATGATTATTCCACCTCAGTGAGTTGAAAAACTGGGTATTTCCACAGGTGCTTTCTCTCCAGATAAATATATGGCTTCAACAAAATCCTAGAAGACTGCTTGAATTTACCAGCAGCTTAAAGGATACACAGAGAAATGCAAATAACTTAGAATAACCCAGAAGATATTGGAATACAGAACACATAAAAGAAAAGGACTTTTGCTGTCATAGCTCAAGATGTTCATAGCAGTTTTGACAGTGTAAAATTGGCATAAGTGGTCAGTATATTTTACCAATGCAAAATGCATTTGATTCAATGAGAATGCTTCACTGAAATTTGTTGGAGAAAAATGATCTTGAAATCAATAAATTCCATGGAATAAATATAAACCTGAACTCCTCTTTCATACCATAACACAAAATGGAGAAATCAAAGCAATCATTCTTTTATACTATTACATTGGAAAATTTATGATTTATTAACAGCAAAAGGCTTTCTTATGAAACATTAAAATATTCTGTTAACTAAAAGAAGAGTGATCAATTGTTCTGAGAGTTTCTAATGTGTAAATCTATTAGTGCTGGCATTTGCATAGCCTTGGGCAAACAAGATTGTTGTTCACCATATCTGCCTAGTGATAGAAAACACATATACACACACAACACACACAACACACACAACACACACACACACACACACACACACACCTTTGGAAATAACATATCATCATATATGTTAGTTTTACTAAAAAGATTAGTGTGGAAATAATGGTGATGATTTCCAAAGCTAGATTATAAAACCTATTTCCCTCTTGCTCTTAGGAACATTAGCCCCAGAACCCTGAGTTGTCAAGGAAGAAGTCTCACAGGTTATAGATGGCTTGGAAAAATAGCCTGATAATTATATTCTTTAGGTGCAAAGTATTTAAATTTTAAAATTAAACAAATTGCTTTCTACATTTTTATTCTCTCCATGTCATTAGTGATACTGTCTCTGAAGTGGACTAGATTTCCACTGCACCTAGAGAAAAAATTGTGGATAAACTGACACCAGATGAAAATAATAATGACTTTCATGTTTTCAAATATATTTAAAAAGCAAAAGCAAATTAATTAACATATTTACTACTGCTTGAACATTTTCATTATATGCATCTAGTATTTTTTATTGATATGATCATTTAATAGCTCTTAGAACAAAGTTCTAAGAAATATTGTGTCATAATGTAACTGTACAAGGAAAAGAAATTAGAAATGTATATAAAATGTTCCTCAATCTAAAATCTTTAAAACTATTCCATACCATAATCAATTTCTATTCTATCAGCAAAAAGAGCAGAGTTACACAATGCAGGAGCTCTTTGTTACAACCTCAACATTACCGCAAAACCAGAAATTATCTGGAGATTAAATTAAATGTTATCATTCTTGATACTCGTTCTTCCTTAACTGTGAGCCACCTGTGTTCTACTGAGACTTTGTCTTCCCTAACTTTGATTCTCCATACTTATTTTGATCTCTTGTAAAGCATCATGTGAAATATCAGAGCAGTTAGGACATGATTGATTTTCAAGGCAGGGTTTACTTATAAGTAACAACTGTCAGAAGTGTCAGGGCACAATTGTTAAAATGTCTGAAATAAAGACTAATAAATGTCTACATATAAAGTGGTATTTTTCTGCTATGTCTAAACAAAGCACTTTTTCTATATTCATGCTGTTGGACTCAATATGTCACCTCTAACTTTCTTATTAAAATGAAATGTCAGTTTTACATGGTACATCATGATTGAATTCTACGGAAATTATCTATGCTACACTAGACATAGTATAAACACACTTTATGATTTTAATGTTGCTAAATGATATACAGCACTCATCGCATTGGATGATAATGTCATTCATTTTTGTTTGGGGCTATAAAACGCATTTTCAACATGTAGATATTTTATAAAATCTATACATCGCTACTTGAAAGATACATGGAGCATAAAAGCTAACAACTATTCAGAAAAGGCTATTAATAAAAAGAATAAAAATAAAATTTGACGTACAAACCAGGATAAACTAAAAAGAGCTCAATGGGAAAACATGAAGTATTGTCAAGTAATCAAAAACGGTAGTTGAAATGGTGTAGAAAAACATAAAGAGATGGGTCACATTCAGAAAGTAGTTTTCTGACTTTAAGCCCTACTGTTCCCAGAAAGTACCTGAGAAATGTCAACTATAGATGAAATGAATCATGAATCCAAAGAGCATCATTTAAAGTAAAAGGAGAGGCAGATGGAAAAGCTCACCCTTGATTCCAAGGTACAAAGACGATGTGTTCCAACGACCAACATTTTCACTGTAGAATTAACACCAAATTAATTGTGGTAGGAAAAATGACCCTTTCCACTTGACATGGAAAGAGAAAATAGACCCACCTCGAGGAGTCTCACTAGAATCAAGCAATGTTTTCGTCTACCCAGGTAACATGAAAAGGGAGTAAAATCAATAGTAGAAGTTCCTTGAGAAATTGCAGGGAAAGATCCAAAGAGTACATATTAAATAATAAATTCACTATCTTACATTCTTTTTCACTCCAAGAATAACAAAGTTTGAAAAGATAACACTTTAACCCTTTGTAAAGAAATACAGCAACTGAGCATGGTGGCACATGCTTATAATTTATGGCTTGGGAGGCTGAGATAGGAGTATCACAAATTTAAGGACAGTGTGCAACAATTTGGTGAAACTTTTAAAATAAAAAGAAGGCTGGATTTGTAGTTCAAGGTATAATGTTCATGGGTTCAACTACTAGTACAAAGAAAGGAGGAGAAATAGGAGGAGGAGGAGGAGGAGGAGGAGGAGGAGGAGGAGGAGGAGGAGGAGGAGGAGGAAAGAAGAAAGAGAAAGAAGACAGAGAGAGAGGGAGAGAGAGAGAGAGAGAGAGAGAGAGAGAGAGAGAGAGAGAGAGAGAGAGAGAGAGAGAGAGAGAGAGAGAGGGAGAAAGAAAAACATATTAGAGTAGAACTCTAATCGTTTCTATTTTAAAAAAATATTCTCTCCACTCTTTTTAAGACTGTGAGCAATTTTTCTACCATTTTCTTTTGTGCTGTCGTAAAAAAGTTTTGTGAAGGCTAAGCAAATGCTCATAAATTACTTTAAAAGTAATGGCATAGCAAAACTTCAGTTGCTATTAGTTGTTATCACCATCATTATCCCTATGGTAATTGATAATTAGCTCTTTTAGTTTCCAAATGTTTTCCTTCTTAATTTACCAAAAACATCTAAATATTCAACTGTGTAAATTAAGATCGTGTTCTAAAAAGCTGAAATAGTTGAATTTGTAAGTTTACTTATATCATTGCCCAAACTAGAGAAAGTGCTTCATATGGCAATTCACATCGCTTCATCTCCCACTGTTTAGCTCCTTATTTAAGCCAAAATATAGATATAGGAAACTAAACAAAGAATTATAAATCATTGGGAAAATAGCTACTAATTCAGATTAAGTAAACTTTATATTTGTAACTTGATATCATCCTTAACCTATTCATCTAACTCAACAAATAAAATTTTATTTATGCAATTGAAACACTAAATAACATAAATCATTTGATTTTGTAGATGACAAACAGGAAAATATTTTAACATATACAAAGAATTTAGTTTCAAATCCTTCTTTAACCCACTATTTTATTTGTTATTTTCTACTCCCTGTCCATCCTTTCCTTGCCCTATAGCCAACCTTCCTCTTCATCCAATATTGTCTCTTCTTTCTCAAATTTCATTTTCACCTGCCATTAACACCACTAACTCTTGATGATATAAAGAAATTCTATCTTCAATAGAATATTGATATGACTTGTATGAACACACAAAACATCTCCATATACTTCTTATTAAAGTTATTTTGAATAATTGTAAATTAATATGAGTCTGCATGTACCCAAAAGAATGTAACATGTCCCTTTTGTCCATGTCAGAAATAGCTGTTTTTACTTCCAAATAATATCTATTTTGTTTGGCAATTACTATTAATAAATTTAGATAAATACATTGGATTACTAAGCCAATACAATTTGGAGGAGCCCAATTTAAATTCTGGATACATTTTGATGATGGCATTTATTGAACTGAAATTATAAATAAATATTTTTTTCAGAGACTGTGCCAAATAAGAAGGTGAGGAAGATGGTAAAATGTTAACCAGTGGGAACTGACTTACAATAAGACAGGAGCAAGAAGCTCTGGCATGCTCCTCCACAGCCAGATGAATATAGACAATAATGCCCTGAATGTAGAAGAAGAAAGTATGTTGAAAGATTTTACCACAGATAAATGATAAACCTTTGAGGAAATAGATACATTTAACCTGATTTAAACACACACACACACACACACACACACACACACACACTCACACACACACACGTGGTGAAACATTTCATAGTAACTTACTAATATGTACTCTTTTTTTTCTATGTATCAGTTGACAAATACAGTTTTAAAATGTAAAACAAAATTATTTGAAAAAAACTGCTTCAATGAGAGAAAAAACTATGCTTTGCAAAATATGCCCATGGTAAAGGATTTAGTAAAACTAATTACTAAGTGAGTTTTCACTTACTTATTTTGTCCTGAACACACTGATTTTCCCTAATAGTACATTAAATTGAAACATACCTGTAGCTAAGTATAAAAAAGGTAGGAACAATGGATGAAGTACAGAGAAGACTCTCCTCTTTCTGGGATCACATCCTGGTGCTTTTGCCCCCTGCACCTTCCTACAATATTCCACATACCATATGAATCTGTGCTTATGATGTTTGTTCTTTTAAAGCTTTCTATGAACAGCTCTTCCTTTACGTCTTTCATGATAGGACCTTTTACAACCTTTCCAGGAACAGCTAAATAAATGAAAAGTTTTTCATTTCTTCTTTGGTCTGCAAAAATAGCTTTTGTTGATGATGAAAAGTGCAACCTCCCAAATTTCTCATTTTTCCATGAAGCAAAAGGTTTACTTTCGGCAGGTTTTCACAAGTACCATGAATCACTCTATTTATCTTTCCTCTGGATGTTGGAAATTGGGTGGCAATTTAAACCCAGCCCTGCTTGTTTCTCGCAATCTGGATCAATGACCATATACACATTGGCTAATTTCAGTTAGGCTGTGGTTTTAGTTTTATTCAAGGTGCATTCTTAATTGTACTTATAAGGGTGCATTTTTCTTGTCAAAAGAAATAGTAGTAGATATAGCTAAGCAAATCATTTAAAACTATTCTCCAGATTGGAAAAAACCTAACAGCTACAACTAAAATGAGCCTATTATTTAAACAGTCTAACTATACCTTCAATTTTTTGAAATACTATCTTTTATGTTTAAGACAATTGATGTTCAATATCGCATTCACAACCAGTGAAATAATTAGATATAACAGCAAGATTTTAAAAAGGATAATTTTTGTAAAGTATCAATAAAGTATCATGAAATGGCTTAGCATCTAATAATTTATTGCAATTTTACTGATATATGTGCAATTTTCTGAAATGCTGTTGAAAGTTCATAGTCCTAAAAAAGAAGAGAAACTCATATAAATGAGGTTTTTTACTTTTGATGTTATACAAATAAAGCTTTTTGAAATATTTAATATTATAACCATTTAATGTTTGCTTCTAACATACAGCTTTAAAATAATGGGCTATGGATTAATAAATTGAAATTATAATTTGTTTGTAATAAGCTCTCTACTGCTGGAAAATGTTTATAATTGTTAAAAATGCACATATATTCATAAATCCATTTTATGCATGTTTTAATATAAATGCTAAATAAGTATTTATAAAACACATTCTATGTACTAATATGTGTGCCTTAATAAGTAAGAATAATTAACACATTATTTCATTACATTACTTATACTTTAATTATAACGGCAAATAAAAAGCTGCTTGTGTTCTGTTTGAATATATTTGTGTCCTATGCAAGTGTTTTCTGACCTTACTTTCCTGTTAGAAATTGAAATATTTGAAACTAAATTGTTGTGAAATCCAATCAACATTTTAATTCATCAAATGACAAAGTAAAGAAATTATACATTAAATAAATCATCAAAGACTTAGTGTAACTTAAAGATCTTCAGATTTAAGCACTGATGTTTGCTAGTGAAATTAAGGCACAATGTAGTAGGTGTCTATACACACTCAAACACATGGATCAGTTGGTGTACAAATGTGTTGTGATTTGTGGTCACACAAATATTGTTTTCTGTTTGGCTAACTATACTGTTATTCATATCAAATGAATATTTTTAAAGTACAGAACTACAAATGAATTTGACTACTCATGAATTTAATAGCAAATGTCTTTTTCTTTACTATCCTCCTTACCACATAGTTCACCCCTGGTGTCTACTTGAAGAGTGAACATGCATATTTGTTTGAATTTATCATCTTAGCAAAGGTTTCATGCTTTAATATTTTGACAATTTAAAATAGTTGCATATTCTAAAATGCCATTCGAGTGGAACCAGACCCTGTAAATCCAGGATTTCAGGCCTTTGTCAAGGACCTGTGCACATGCGCATGCACACACACACACACACACACACACACACACACACACACTCACATGCACACACACAAATTAATTTTGTATGAATTTCAGTTCTAGTTAGAGCCTTTCTCCCAAGGGCTTGTTAATCTTGTATCCCATTTCTGCCCTGTTACAATTTAAAGATTGTCACAAGAAGGATAAATTTCATGCCATTTTCTGTTCTCATTACAATCTTCAGATTGTTATGAGAACGGATTAATTTTGCTCAATTTTCTGCCCTCGTTACAGACTGTTATGAGAATGGATTAATTTTATGACATTTTCTTCTTTCATTATAATCTTTGTTATGGGAATGAGAATATGTAATGAGAACGAGAGCATATCAAGCATTAAAAGGTCTGTGAGAGCTCATGACAAAGATTGTAACAAGAAGAGGAAACGGCACCCAATCCATTCTTGTGACAATTTTAAGATTGCCAAGCGAACCCGGAGTGACACTGCATTTATCCACTCTGGAGACAAAGATTGTTGAGAAAATGGGAATGAGGGCAAAATTAATCAGTTCTCCTGACAATCTTGAGATTGTACTTAAGCCTACACTATTTTTTTTTCCCCTGTGATGTAGTACTTACATGAAAACATGTGCATTGCAATTAAATGTTATTTACTGGAAAATTGTTATTTTCATATTTTATTTTTGTCTCTTTTCCTTTTTTGTTCTCATTCTGTCTCCTTTTATTGTTTAATTTGATGCACACCAGGGCCTGCATTTTATAAACATTATCACATTTAAATGAAATTAGTATCACCTAAAATGTCCATTAAATCTAAACAAACAGAAAACAACACCACAAAAGAAGTAGATGAGTATTTACTATCTCTTCAAATAATTTACTCCACATGCTTGGAAAGAAAAAAAAACAACTTGCTTTTCAAAATTTAATAATGGGCTTATTTATTGATAAATACTTCATTGCTTTTTAAAATATTTTCCCAGTGATCACGGAGGTATAATTAACGCTATCTCTGAAATAACATCAATGTTTTAATTTCATAATTAATAACGTATCAATTTGAAGGTGTATTCATTTCTCTTCATTTTTAGGAATTCTCCAGTTCCATAGATTTTCAAACTTCTGCCTCACTTAAAGAAAATCTTAGCAGTGTCCCCCTGAAATCTCCCTTCTTTGAGTGAATTATCATGCAATGGCGAATCTGCATTCTCTTGTATATCTATCTTTCATTTCAGCAGTCATCTCCAGGTAGGAACAGTATATTCCACTTCGGGAAGAATTGACAGATATATTATTAGTTTTGTTTTTGTTATTAAAACATTCTCATTGGATACATCTGCCCATTTGAAAAAAATGCCAAAGAAGCTTTGGGGTGTGTATATGTGTATGTGTTTATCTATCTATCCATTCATCAGCTATCTGTAGAGAGAAAGGTGGACTTCTGAGTTCAGCAATTCCAGGAAACTCTGGGATGGTCCCTGAGACCATAATTGTGATTTCATTGAGATGTAACCTTTTTTGGTATTTTTTACATTTATTGGTGCATTTTCATCATACATCATTATGAAGTACAGGATAGTAGAAGCACACATGCACACATCACTCATAGCCTTTTTAACTAGGTAACCAAATAATTTATTTTCTCCAAAATTATACCTGAACACTCAACATTCTTATTATTAAGTAATATTTGCTTCTAAAAGCAGAAATTATTATTCCCATTCCTTCCCCATCATATGTACTTCACAATTCATTGTAGTATACTGTAGTGGGTAAATTGTTAGAAATATTTATAGCATAATGTTCTCCAGGTCTTTCCATCTTCTTGTGAATTACATGATTTCGTTCTTCTTTATTGCTGAGTAGAATTCCATTGTGTGTATTTCCCATAATTTTGCAATTCATTCACTCTATCATCTACTTCTGAAAGTTTATTTTAGATCACACATATAACTAAAATTATGTAGTATTTATCTTTCTATGCCACTTAGATTATTTTCCTTAGCATAATGTTCTTTGAGTTCATCCTTATTACAAATGACATTACTGACTTATTTTCTTAAGACTGAATAATGTTTTATCATGTTGTGTATTTATGTTTTTACATGTATTTTTATTCATTTATCCATCAGTGAACACTCAGATTATTTCCATATCCTGGCTATTGTACAGAGCACTGCAATTGGACATGGTAATACAGATATTCCTTCAACATTGTGACTTCATTTTCTTTAAATATATATCCCTTTGGGCAATTGCTGGATCATGTGAATAAGAAAACAACCTAAGGGAGAGAAAATACTGTCCAGTCATATATAAGGTAAGACATTAATATAAAATATATAAGGATTTCCAACATTACTTACTATACTAACAAACAAAAAGGGTATTTTAACTTTTTCCGTTTTTAAAAATATATTGAAATAGTATGTATTAATGTCATAATATGATCATTTTACAGCTGAAATTAAAGAACATTTATAATGGTCTGTATCTTTTAATTTTTTTTTTTTTTTTTTGGTGCTGAGGATTGAGCTTAGGAGCATTCTACCTCTGAGCCACATCTAAAGCCCTATTTTATTTTCTACTTTGAAACAGGGTCTTATTAAGTTCCACAGGGCCTCATTAATTTTCTGAGGCTGGGCATAAACCTGCAATATTCCTGTCTCAGCTTCCCAACTACCGGGATTACAGACCTGTATCATCATGCCCTACCTTGATGATATTTTTATGGAAAGCAAGGCATTTGTTTTTTCAGTGGTTCATGCTTTTTAACTTCATTTATGTAATTGGCCAGAAATAATTTATTTCCACAATTTATGTGAATATACATTATATATGTTACTTTTCCAGTTAAATTTCAATACCTAGTGAATAATATGTAGATACTCCTGTATTATGGGACAGTTTGGTTTAAATAAAAAACTATAAATTCAATATTATGATTAGGCTCATTTAACTTCATATTCAAATGAAGAATATGAAAAGCAGAAATGCTTATAACAAAGTTAAAACAATTTGTTTTCTGAGCATTATTGTCTTGTCTAACTCAAGGACAACCTATTGATGATGTTATTTCTTTGTTTATAAAAATGAGTTGTCTTAAGTGTAGTGTTTAGAATTTCTTTGAGATGCCATAACTGCTGATGATGTTGATACACACACACACACACACACACACACACACACACACACACACACCCCATTCCAAGAGCAGAAACTCATATTAACAGAAACAACAATCAAACTAAATCTTAACAAGTCCTGGAATAAAAGCTAAAACTTATTCTATTTTCTCATGGTCTGATGTCAGATATAAAATGAAAAAATCTGTTTCGAGGTCAGAATGAGAAGAAAAAGATCAACATGACCTCTGGGAAATAAAGATTATTTGACATCCTTGGGATTATCTGCTAAAGTCATTGGCTACATATCAGAATAAAGCTTGACAGACTGAGGAAGACTTCATCTTATCCAAAGTTAAATATAAAACCAGGAGCTTCGCCCACCCCTCCCCTCAGTGAAAGCTGTTGGTGAAATCGGTAGCAATGATCGATGATGCATTTTCAAAATCAAAACAAGCATCAATGTCTCCAATCTAATCACATCTCCTAAAGCTGCCTCTTCCTGTGGGAATTTAATTGCTGTGACATTAGACTCCAGACAACAGACACTTCTCAAAGCTACCCGTCAGGGCAAAGACAAAAATCAGTGTGAGTGTCAAAGCTGTGAGACACAAAACCTCTTAAAGACCTGGTGTGTGTAAATTTCCTCCCTTCAATTTCAGCAGTAAAATTTAATAGGTCCTCTACAAGTGCAATGTCCCAGCATTATAGTAACCATGAAATGGATAAAAATGTTTTTATCTTTCAAACTCTCAGCCTTATCTTTTCTATGCTCTAAAATGCACTCTGACACACAAAATATTATGACTTTCTTTTGATATTCTTTTATCATCAATTTCAGAGGAAGATGTGGAAGTTAAAAGGTTAACCTATTTTCAAGGCCTTATTGTACTTTTTGTGTGTGTGTGTGTGGTACTGGGGGTGGAACCCAGAGGCTTTCTACCTTTGGGCTATCCTCCCAGACCTTTTTTTACATTTTATTTGGAAACAGGGTCTCACTAAGTTGCTGAAAGCCTCACTAAGTAGCTGAGGCTGGCTTCGAACCCGTGTGATCCTCCTGTCTCAGCCTCCCAAGCACAGGGATTACAAGCGTGCGCCACCATGCCCGGCCTTATTGTACTTTTAATCAAACCTTTCTTGCCTGGTAGGCAAGAAGAAACAATCAAGTCAAATAATAAAATAAACTTCTAAAAGAAAAATAAAACAGAAACAACAAATTTCAGATTTAATGTGTATTATATCTTTTAAACATACAACACTCCCTTTATTATTATTATTCTCTCAGATTCTTCTGCCAGATGAACCTCTTCCACATCATCATAAGTGCTAGAAACCTGAAGTTATATTTTCTGAGTTTCTTTTATATTATAGAGAAAATATATAGAAAGAGAAAAACAAATGAGAATGCAATGATAATCATTAAAATTAGCAAAATGATCTGGGCGTGGTGTAAACACCTAAAAACCAGTACTTGGGAGGCTAAAATTTTCAGAAACCTAGTGAGACACTGTTTCAAAATCTAAAATAAATAAATAAACAAAAATAAAAATGGCTGGAGATGTATCTCAGAGTTAGAATGCTTTGGGGTTTAATTACTAATATCATAAAATAAAACAAAAATAAAATAAAATAAAATAAAAATAGCAAAATGGAGACTCCATAAAAAATTTAATGAAGAGGAATCTCCTGAGTTTCATAGTAATATTACATAAGGCACATTTGTATATTTTTGGATAAAGCTAGGACTTGGATATAGGGCTTTACTTCCTTATTAGGATACAAGTCAAAATTTTTATGAGTCAACTGTTAGGGAAATACATAACAAGTCTTCCAAAATTGTTCCTCAGTTTTGACCTCAGCAGTGTTGGAGAGCTTTTGTCATTCCACCTGAGCACTTGGTATTGTTAGTGTGCTGGTTTGGGCCATTCTAGCCAGGGTTTAGTGGCATTACATTGGTTTTGTTTGTTTGATTTTTTTTTATTTTATTGGTGACTTTAAACTATACTACAAAGCCATAGTAATAAAAACAGCATGGTACTGGCACAAAAACAGATGCATAGACCAATGAAGTAGAATAGAAGACTCAGAAACAAATCCACACATTTATAGCCAATTATTTTTTTTACAAAGGGGCCAAAAATATACATTAGAAAAGCAGATAGCCTGTTCAACAAATGGTGTTGGCAAAATTGGTTAACCATATGTAGAAAAATGAAAATAGATCCCACTTTCTCACCCTGAACAAGTGTCAATTCAAGATGGGTCAAACACTTGGAAGTTAGACCAGAGACCTTGAGGCTTCTTGAAGAGGGCTTAGGTCAAATACTGCAACACATAGGCACAGATAAAAACCTCCTCAACAAGACCCCGAAGACACAAGAAACTGAAAGGTGAAACAATATGTGCGACTGCAAAAAACTGAAGAGCTTCTTTACAGCAAATGAAACTATCAAGAATCTCAACTGAGAGCCAACATAATAGGAAATTTTTGCCAACTACTCCTCCAATAGAGGACCAATATCTAGAATATATAGAGAACTCAAGAAACTCAGCACTAAGAAAACAAACAACCCAATGGAAAAATATGCAAGTGAGTTAAACAGACACTTCATGAAGGAAGAAATTCAAATGGCCAATAAATCCACGAAAAAATGCTCAACATCATTAGCAATCAGAGAGATGCAAATCAAAACTATCGTGAGATTCTATCTAACTCCAACTAGAATGGCAATCATTCAAAACACAAACAACAACAAATGCTGGTAAGGATGTGGAGAAGTGGGAACTCTAAAACATTGCTGGTGAGATTGCAAATTAGCGCAACCACTTTTGAGAACAGTATGGAGGATCCTCAGAAGAATGAGAATGAACTTACCATTTGATCTAGCAATACCACTTCTGGGTATCTACACAAAAGAAAGGAAACCAAACTACCAAACTAATGCATGTGTATCTATGTTCATAGCTGCACAATTCATCATAGCTAAACTATGGAACCAACCAAGAAGTTCATCAACAGACGAATGGATTACAAAACTGTGGAATATATACACAATGGAATTTTACTCAGCCATAAGGAACACAATTATATCATTTACAGGGAAATGGATAGAACTGGAAGACATTATGCTAAGTGAGATTAGTCAGTCACAAAAAAATAAGAAATCGGATGCTCTCCCTCATATGTGAAAGCTAGGGAGAAATAAGTCATAGGAGAAACTCTAGATGAAGAAGGAGATCCTATAAATGAGCAAATAAGGCGACCTGAGAACATGGAAGGGGGTAGGAGGTAAATTCACTAATGCACATGATATAATTTAACATATCAAAGTCAATCACTAAGGCAAACATGAGAAGGAGAGAGGGGGAGGGAATGGGGCAGGAACTGGGTAAGGGCTAATTGGGTGATGTGTACATGTGTGTCTCTACCATCTTGTATCCCAATGAGATGTATGACAACAATGCACAAATAAAAATTTTTTTAAATATTTTTACTGGTACAATGTAATTATATATCCTAGTGAGATTCAAAGTAATACATTAATATATGTACAGGACATCTCTGGGTGTGGTTCCTCTGGCTGCTACCCTTCCCCTTCCCTTTACATGCTAGTGAGATTGGTAGTGATAACTTCATATATGAATGTATCATTTATTTTGTCTGTTTCCTTCTTCTAGCCTGCTTTTCTTTTTCATTCCTTTCTTCCCAAATCTTCTTTCACTTCTCTACTAGACTCTCTTAATTTTAAAGGAGTCTTTTTTCCTCTATTTTTTCTCTTGCTCTACATATGAGAGAATACATACACTCCCTCTGGTGTTTTAATTTTTATTTTCCTAATGATATTCTTACTCATTTTCTTGTTGAGATATCCATTAAAGTCTTTAGCTCATTTTCTTTTAATCAGGTTGCTTTATTAATTTATTGATGGCTTTTAAGATTTATTTATATATACTCTATATAAGATTTCTTGTCAGATACCTATTTTGAAAATATTTTCTCCCGTTATGTTTTTTCTTTAATTCTGTTGATGATGTCTTACATTGAATAAAAATTAATTACTAATATTAATAAAATATAGCTTATCAGTTCCTTTTTGAAATGATCAAGGATTTGGTATTGTATCTAAAAAATTGTCACTAAACTCAAGATTATATAGCTTTTCTCTATAGTATTTAAAGTATGCTTTAAAATTAAAGTTTTTTTTTTGTTGTTTGTTTGTTTGTTTGTTTTTTGTATGTGTGTGTGTGGTACTGTAGTGGAACCCAGAGGTTTTCTACCTCTGGGCTATACTCCCAGACCTATTTTATATTTTATTTTTGAAACAGTGTCTCACTAAGTTGCTGAGAGCCTCACTAAGTAGCTGAGGCTGGCTTCGAACCTGTGTGATCCTCCTGTCTCAGCCTCCCAAGCGTGGGGATTAAAAGCGTGCGCCACCATGCCTGGCAAATTAAAGTTATTTTAACCAATACAGAAAAGTTGTATATAACAATGGGGTTCCATGTGATGTTTCAATATGTGTGTACTTTATGTAATGTTAAGATTAGATTGAACAGATGTATTTCTTTAATCAAAACCTTTTAAAATACTTTCTCATAGCTTTATAAAGTGTATACTACACTATTTTTTATCTATAGTTATGTTATTGTGTAGAAGCACATCAGAACTTCTTGCATCTACCTGACTGCAACTTAGTCCTCATTGATCATCCTATAGTAATCATTATTTTCTCAACTTTCATGATATTATTTTAGATTCAACATAGCAGTGAAATCACACTATGCCTGTCTTTGTGTGCCAAGATTTCACTTAGTCTACTAATTTCCAGCTCTATACAATTGCTACAACTAGCAGAGTTTTCTTTTTTATTGTATATGTGTGACTGTGTGTGTGTGTGTGTTCACCCACACACACATGTGCAAATGTGTAGTACTGGAGATTGAAATTAAAGGCATTCTATCTCTGTGCTACTTCCCTTGTGCAGTCCCATTTTATTTTGTTTTGTTTTATCTTGAAAAGGGTCTTAGTAAGTTTTGGAGGGCCTAAGTTGTTGAGGCTAGCCATCATCCTGTAAGCCTCCTGTCTCAGCCTCCCAAGTACTGGGATTACAAGTGTATGCCACCATGCCTGGAAAGGGTTTTATTATTTTTATGGGTGAATACTAATTCATTGTGTAGCATATTTTCTTTACTTATCAGATAATAGGCTTGTAGATTGTTCCTGCTTCTTGGCTATAATGAAGAGTGCTGCCATGAATATGAGAATGCAGATGTCTCTTCAACATACTGATTTCATTTACATCAGATATTCAGATACGTCTACAGTAGTGGAAATTCTGCATCATATGGTAGCTCTATTTTTAGTTTTTTGAGAAAATTTTATATTGTTTTAAATTATTTATTTATAGTGTTCTACCTTACATTTAGGTATATGATCTGTGGATCTATATATTTTGAATTAATTTTATAAAATATGTATGGTATATGTTACATTCAATGTGTGTGTGTGTGTGTGTGTGTGTGTGTGTGTGTGTGTGTGTGTGTAGTTGTTCCAGAAGCATTGGTTGAAAAGATTATCTTTTCTCCAGTTTTATTTTCTTCGCTATTTGTCAAAATTTTATGAGGGCATATTTCTGGGTTTAGTATTTTGTTCACTGATTTATTTATATATATTTTTTTTTACCAGTATCACAATGTCTTTATTAGTGTAGTTTCTCAGTAACCCTTAGAGTTGAGAACTGTCAGTCTTCCAACTTTGTTCTTTTCTGAAATTGTGTTGGAAGTTCTGGGTCTTTTTGCATCAGTACCCTTTTATTTTCTTTTTTTGCCTTGTATATTTGCCAGGATATCAAGTACATTGTTAAAAATATAGGGTGAATCTGTATCTTTTCTCTGATTTAGTGAGAAAAGCTGAAAGTTATTATCATTAAATATTACAGTAGTCATGAGATTTTTGTAGATTTTTATCCAACTGAGAAAAAATTTCTGAATATTTATAGTATGCTGATTTGTTTTATCATAAATTGTAGAATTTTATTTCATATTTGAGTAAATTTCACTTCATTGTGAATTCAAATATATATATATTTTTGGTGGTACTGGGGATAGAACCCTTTTATATTTTATTTGGAAAAAGTTCTCTTAAACCAGCGAGCCTGGCTTCAAACCTGCAGGATCCTTCTGTCTCCACCTCCCAAGCATGGGGATTACAAGCGTGTGCCAACACGCCCGGCTCAACAATAATTTGATTTAGTATTTTATCAAAAACATTTATATCTAAGTTAATGAGAGGTATTGAACTCCAGTTTTCTGTTCTTTTAATATCTTTATTTGGTGTGGTATTAAGAGAATGATAGCTTTGTAGAATTCTGCTTCTATTATTTGGAAGAGGTTGTAGAAAACTAATAAAACTTCTTCCTTAAATCTCAAATAAAGCCAGGCATGGAGGCACATTCCTTAAATCTCAGTACTTGGAAGGCTGAGCCAGAAGGATTGCAGGTTGTAGGTCCCTATTACTCAGTAACTTGTAGAGAACCTGTTTCGAATAAAAAGCAAACCAGGCGTGGTGGTGCACGCTTGTAATCCCTGAGCTTGAAAGGCTGAGACAGGAGGATTACACAGGTCCAAAGCCAGCCTCGGCTACTTAGTGAGGTTCTCAGCAATTTAGTGAGACCCTGTTTCCAAATAAAGTATAAAATAGGTCTGGGAATATAGCCCGGAGGTAGAAAAGCTTCTGGGTTCCACCCCTAGTTACACAAAAAATAAAAATAAATAAATAACAAGCAAAAATGGCAGAGGGTATAGCACAGGAGTAGAGCAATCTTGGTTCAATGCCTGAATAATCAATCAATCAATAAACCAATAAGTATATACATAAAACATAAAATATGATATGCCAGTAAAACCACTTTGGCCTGCTTCTTGCTGTTTTGGAAGGTTATTAATTATTGATTCAAATCTATTAATAGTTATAGGCATGTGCAGATTATTTATTTCTTCTAAGTTTTTATTGATTATATCTTTTAAATAATTAGCTCATTACATCTGTATTTTCAAAACTTAAGAGCAAGGAGTTATTAGTAGTATTTTATCTTTCTATGCCCATGGAATCAATAGTTATGCTCCCTCTTTCATGTTTATATTAATAAATGTGCTTTTTTTTTTTTTTGGTGGTACTGGGGTTCCTGGAAGCCCTTCTACCTCCGGGTTACACTCCCAGACTTATTTTTTATATTTTTATTTGGAAACAGGGTCTCTTAAGCCAGCATGGCTGGCTTCAAACCTGTCTCTGCCTCCCAAGTGCAGGGATTACAAGCATGAGCCATCTTCCTACCACCCACCCCACCCCACCCCGGCAAATGTGCTCTTCTTATTTTATAGAAGTTTATCAATTTTACTGATATTTTTAAAGACTGAACTTTTGGTTTTGTTATGATTTTAATTTAGATTGTCCCACTAGCCTTCATGGAGTCAAAGTAGCCATGTTAGAGGAAGGGGTTGGTTGCTGAAGAGGTGTCCCTGGGGTTGTGAATTAGGATTATTCTCTACTTGCTCTCTATTTGCTTCCAGCCTCTAGGATGGGAAAGTCCCTGTGCCCTTCTCTGTTTCATGTACCATTGTCCTGTGCTATAAATGTCTATCTGAGCACTTTTGTACAACATCACATAAATTTTGATTAATTTATTTTCACTATCACTTAGTATAATTTGTTTGAAAATTTCTCTTAAGGTTTTTTCTTTGCATCATGCATTATTACAAGTGTACTGTTGTTGGGCGTGGTTATGCACGCTTGTAATCCCAGCATTCCAGAGGCTGAGACCAAGGATCTCGGTTCATGGACAGCCTCAGCTTCTTAGTGAGGCCCTCCTTAACTTAGTGACCCTGTTTCAAAGAATAAAATAAGGCAGGGGCTGTAGCTCGGAGGTCAAATGCTTCTGGGTTCCATCCCCAGACCCACACACACAAAAAAAGTGTACTGTTTAATCTATGAATATTCTTACATTTTCTAAATATCTTTCTTCTTTCTGTTCTTGGTTTCCAGTATAATTTTATTATGTTCTAAGAAGATAGACTAAATGATTCATATTGTTTTAAATTATGTCAATGTGAGTTTTATAATGAATAGTGTGATCTATCTTCGTGAATCCTCCATATGATGGTGACAACAATATATGTTCTACTAAAAGGTTAATAGATTCAACTACACTGGACTGACTGATGATATTGTTGAAGTTACCTATATCCAAAGTTATTTTCTGTCGGCTGGTTTTGTTCATTTCTGATGAAATCTCCAATTGTAATTATAAATTAATACTTTCAGTTCCATCCATTTTTGCCTCATGAATTTTGACATCATGGTTTTATGTACATGCAAATTAAGGATTGTTTTATCTTCCTGGATAAATAAATTCTTATCATTATGCGATTTTCCTTTCTATCCTTGATGAAGTTCCTTGTTTCAAAGTCCACTCTACTCAATATTAATAACCTATACCCTCCTTTTCTTAGATTCATCATAGTGTATATTTCCCAATGCATTTCTTTTTAATTTATTTGAGTCATTATATTTAAGGTGGGTTCTTGTATACAATATATAGTTAGGTATTATTTTTGGATTGACTCTGAAGGGTCCGAGAATTGCCCACCAACCCAAATAACGAAGGACTCACAAGAGATGTAAAATGAAGCGAGGTTTATTGTGCTGCAGCTCTGTCCCGGCAAGCCAGGAGACCAAGACACTAAATGGTCGAGGTTTCGACCCAGAGCTCACTCCAAGGTCTGAATTTATAGCCCCGGGAGAGAGTGGTTACAAACATCAGAGCTCGCCAAAAGTCCAAGCCCGCCAACCTTAGAATACAACCAATCAGATACAAGGACAAACAAGTACAACCAATAATTTTAAAACATGCATCCACACATGTCAGAGCATGCTAAAGAGTGCTTATCTCCCTTATGGTATGTGCTCCTTCCCTAGGGCTGCCTTTCCACCCACCTTGGCTGGGCCAGGCTAATCTCTGCACTGAGGAATCTGCCTGGAGAGTAGATTAGCATGGCCTTGTTCCCCAGGCCGAGGGGGAAGGCTGACCTGGCTCAGAGATATGGGGATGGGGCCCATGTTTCTTGCAGCTGTGGGGGGGCAGCGTGGGGCGGACAGAGACCTTGGCCAGCAAGCTGGAGATTAGAAGCTTTGACCTGGTGGGTCCCCTACCCTGGTCCTTGAATCCTGCAACCTGGGCAGCTGGGCTTACGGCTCTTCATTCTGTTTCCAATCCTACCTTGCTTCTATATCTTAACTCTATATTCTAATATCTTATTTCTAATCTTAATATGGGAGAAGACTTCTCTAGTTAACTTCTCATGCTGGGGGGAGGAAAGCGCTTCTTCCAGACTGCTTTCCAGCACCCCTACAACTCTAAAACCTAGTTTAATTGGATTACTTTTACCATTGATACTTAAATCATTATTTAAATAGGTGAATTAAAATATACTATATTTTTAGTATATTCTATTTGTGGCCCTTGTTGTTTATTACTTTTATCATTTTTTTACTATGTTTCTATTTTTTATTTTAACTAAGCGTTTTTCTTCTTTTCTTTTCTCTTATTTTCTTTCAGAGGGGTACTGGGAATTTAACCCAGGAGCATTCTACTGTCAAGCTACACTCCCAGCCCTATTTTCTTTTTTATTTTATTCTCACTACTGAGGCTGTCCTTGAGCCTGCAATCCCCTGTCTCAAATTCTCAAGTACAAGGATTAAGGGTGTGAGCCACCACACCCAGCTTAACTAAGCATTTTATATTCTTCTCTTTTCCCTTTTTTTTTTAAATAAGTATACCCTTTACATGATTGTCCTAGAGTTAGCAATGTACTTTTACAAGTATTCCACTTTTTAATAACAATATACTATTTCACAGGTAGTGTGTGATGCATATAAGAATTTTGACAACAAAATAATTATAATTCTTTTCTTTTTTATCTTTATTTTATTTAAATAAATGTATTTAAATGATAAATAGAAACAAAAATATAAACGCTAATTAAAAATTATGTGATGTTTTGATATTTGTACAAATTGTGCTGTGTTAAGACATGTTAATCAAGCCGGGCATAGTGGTGCACGCTTGTAATCCCAGCATTTGGGAGGCTGAGAGAATAGGATCGCGGTTCATGGAGAGCCTTAGCTACTTAATGAGGGCCTTTGCAACTCAATGAGACCCTGTTTCAAAATAAAGAATAAAAAATAGGGCTGTGGATGTAGCTTGGAGGTAGAATGTCCCTGGATTCCATACCCAGTACAGGGGAAAAAAATAAGTAAAAATAAAAAAATAAATATGTTAATCCTACATATCTCTCTAAATACTTATCATTTCTTATTGTGAAAGCATCCAAAATCATGTTACTTATAAAATTTGCATCATTAAATTCACTTCTATTTAATTATACATGTATATAAGTACATATAAGTAAATAAATATATAATTGAATGCATTTTGCCATTATTATTTTGAATAAACCATTTTCTGTTAGATTAAAAATATAATCATTTCTATTACATTCACTATTATCCAATATTCTTTTTTTCCTTATGTATATTTAAGTTTTTGATATATATCATTTTCTCCTTTATAAAGTACATTTAACTTTTGCAAGGTATATCTCTTGGCACAAAAATCCATTTGTTTTCCTGAAAATGTCTCATTTCTTCGTTTTTGAATGGTAATTCCAGAGTACAAAATTATGTTGGTAGTCTTTTGCTATTGTTGTTGGTTTTTGTTTGTTTGGTTTAGTTTATTTTTTCTAATACTTAATATTTCTCTCTACCTTTGCTTGCATATTTTCAGATGAAAATTCGAATATATATCCAAAACTTATATATTTATGTTTATTTATCCATTTATAGCTAGCTCTAATCCTTCGTTTCTTTATAGGTAAGTTGTCTGCCCCTCTGCCTTCTCCCAGTATTTTATCTTTTGCTTTTTATAGTTAGAAATTATATGCTTGTATATAGCTTTTTGGAATTTATTTTGTTTGCTATTTTCTGAGCTTTCTATATCAATGATTTTCATCTGATATTAACTGGATACAATTCTCAGTGTCATAATTATTTTACGTATTATTTATTTTTTCTTTTTTTGTACCTCTGACATTTCCTCAAACACATAGCTCTTATATAGTTACACCACAATTCTTGGGTATTCAAGTATTTTTTTTCAATGAAACCTGTATTTATCTTTCAGATTTGAATATTTGCATAGAGATATCCTCAAGCCTATATTCTTTTCTCAACTATATCCAGACTACTAATGCGTCCATCAAAGGCATAAGGCATTCTTTATTTCTGCTATAGTGATTTTGGTCTCTAACTCTCTAGTTTCTTTTCTTTTTCTTCTTTTTCCTATTTCATGGAGTTTCCATCTCTATTTTTACCTTGCCTATCATTTTTTGCATGAGGTCTACTTTCTATCTACTTTATCCATTAGAGCTCTTAATATATTAAAAAGAGTTATTATTAGTAGTAATTATTTAAGTATAATAATTCCAACAGTTTTGCCATGTCTGAGAAAGCTCTGATTTTTTCCTTTATCTTCTTTTCTGTGTCTTTATTTATGTAATCCTTTCTTAGTAACTGTACATGATTTACTGGGGATAAGAAATTTTAAAACGGGCCTTTAGTAATGTGGTGGCAGGATGTGAAGAGGGAAGAATATTGTATATTTCTACAGCTAGATAGCAGTTTTTTAGCTAGCCTGACCTTTTTTATCGGTAAAATTCACATCTGCTTCTCATTCCTCTCCACTTCAAGTACAAATTTAGCTAGAGTGGAATGAAGTTGTTTCTTTCTTATAATTGCATATTTCCTTTTCTCTAAGCCAGTTAGGCTCTAGGAAAGAATAGTCTAGCATACTTCAAAATGGTCCAATTTCATCTCCTCCTTCCAGAAAGATGAGGGATTATTCTTTAATATGTAATATAAGAGCCGGGCGTGGTGGCATACGCTTGTAATCCTAGCACTTGGGAGGCTAAGACCGGAGGATCACGGTTCGCAGACAGCCTCAGCTACTTACTGAGGCCCTCTGCAACTTAGTGAGACCCTGTTTCAAAATAAAGAATAAAAAAATTAGGACAGAGGATGTAGCTTGGAGGTCGAATGCCCCTGGGTTCCATCCCCAGACCCACAGAAAAAGAAAAAAAAAATTACCATAAGAAACTAACCGTTGGCGGACAAGGTGGTTCACACTTGTAATCCCAGCATTTGGGAGGCTTTCTGTGTTTGACAAAACTAGCATTATTTTTACATGTCTTCTTCTTTCTGTAATTTGCATTTTCACAGTAATTAACCCTTGAAATTGATTTCTCATCAAAATAGTAAATGATCTCCCTGGAAAATAGGTATTTGCATTCCTGAATTATTGCTACTTAAAAAGAAAATTAAATAAATGTCTACTTATTCAACAGCCTGTAGCTGTGAAACATGAACATTTATCTTATTTATTTATTTATTTATTTATTTATGTATTTATTTTTGCGGGTCTGAGGAAGGAACCCAGGGGCATTCGACCTCCTAGCTACACCCCCTGCCCTATTTTTTATTCTTTATTTTCAAACCGGGTCTCACTGAGTTGCAGATGGCTTCACTAAGTAGCTGAGGCTGTCCACGAACCACGATCCTCCTGTCTCAGCCTCCCAAATGCTGGGATTACAAGTGTGTGCCACCACACCCGGCTAAAATTGATCTTATAACTCTTTGTAATAAAGATAAATCATTGGCTTCAGCAAGGAATTTCTCCTGGAGAATAGTGAATAGATAGAGATGATAGTGACACTCATTCCCATTTGTTAAAAAAAGAAAAAGATTGGTCAGATTTTTTAAAAATCCCCTATTCAATTTTATTATAAAAGCCAGGCGTGGTGGCTCACACTTGTAATCCCAGCACTTGGGAGGCTGAGACAGGAGGATTGCACAGATTCGAAGCCAGCCTCAGCTACTTAGAGAGGCTCTCAGCAATTTAGTGAGAACCTGTTTCCAAATAAAGTATAAAATCGGTTGGGGAGTATAGCCTAGAGGTAGAAAGCCTCTGGATTCCACCCACAGTACCACCACATTTTTTTTAATTTTACTGTAAATTAGATATATTTAGTTATGTAATATATCAGGTACATATTTTAACTTTTAGTTCACAAAATACCTTTGTCAATTGATTTTTTACGTCACAAGTAATATACCAGAGTATCTTGTTATCTAAATAAAAATAAGTTTAAGGTTGATCAAGCCATAAAAGCCCTAGGTCCTTCTATCTTCTTCTTTTCGACTGTGGATTAGAATAAAAGCAGAAATATTTATAATGACTATGGATAAGATTATATGCAGATGTTTTGTTTGTTTTAAAAGTACAATTGCTAATTAAAACAGTCCTTTATTTGTCTACATATCAAATGACTCTAATGAGAAATGCTGAGTTTCTATCATTTTTTACCTTCTTTAATTTTTAACAGTTTGGCCCCCGGAGTTATGAATCCACTTCCCTATTTTTCTGCTTTGAAATAAGAGACAGACAAGGCAGCAAAGAAGGAAATGAGTAATATGCATGGGGCCAGTCGAATTCTCTGCAGGTACTACAACACAATTATGCATTTACTCTCAAATTTTCAATAAAAATTTTAAATTACACACTTACTCTTAATTAACCTGGAGCAGAAATGATATGGCCCTCTATATAAATGGGTCAATTACTTTTAAATGGCATTTTTGACCCAGGAGAACATCCAATTCATTTCTTTTTACTTCCTCCAGACTCCACTTCCATAGCTGTATCTATTTCCTTCTGTGATAAACTTTAGCCAACATTGTACCAACAGCATAAGCCTTATGGACACTGAGAGACAAACCCTAAGAAATGACTTCTCAATTAACAGCCAATTACCTCCCTAAAAATTAGCCATCCCATTCATTAAACATCACTATACATATATTGGATATACATGATACTTTCTGGAGAAGAAAACTGAACATCTTTATACTCTTACATCCGTTTGTTAACTGGAAACCTTCAGATGAATACAACACACTCCAGATTGTTTTTGTCAGGCCCATTTTTCCCTAAATTACCACTGTTTGTAAATGTGGTTGCCTTAACACATGAGAATCCTCCTTTAACACATGAGACAACACTGTCCACCCCATTCATCACATCAAATCCATAACTAAATTTATCATGTCACTTAGGGCTTCAGGAAGATGCCCACATTTCTCAAAGAAACCTTGTTATTTTACTAGTCTGACCTAAATGAGCTCATCCATTTCATCTAGATGATCTTTACATCCTTACATCATCTCTTTCACCAGAATTGACCCCTCCACTGAACAGCCGGACTGTTTCTTTCTTTTTTTTTCCCTGAACTCCAATTTGATGATGTAATTATGTGAATCTTAGTTCAAATCATTTCATTTGGTTTTATTTCACAAAACATGAGACTGTCCTTCATAAAATACACCTTTTTTATCTCTTAATTCTTCACAGAGTAATGGAGAACTACTTTCCTTTATATCTCCTTACATTCAATCCTTTATATTTTCTTTTTCTAAATGAAGTAGTACTTACCTTATGCCAAATATGTTTGTGTGCCTAATATTTTTACTCATTCGTTAACTGTATTTTATGCCTTTTTGATTCCTACTAAGCATCGAATATATAATTTTCTAGGTGCTAGTTATGCTAAGTGATTAGTAACCACTTAAATCATATTCTTGTGCAAACCCGGTTTCAGAACTTCAAATAACCCATATAGTGAATTACTGTTATCATGTTTTCTTATAAGACCATATATTTTTATCATAACATTTATTATTCTTTAGTCATTTAATTGTTTATTGCATGACTTTCATATAAATTTCAAAAGATATATATTGATTCTTTTGAAAAATACCAAGAGACATTGACAAGTTATTTGCCTGTAACATTACACTTATCATTTTTAACAATCCTTGAAAGCACTGCAAATATATTTGAGATTAGTTAAAAATGGAAGCAAGAATGTATAAAAATTTAAAGCAATTTTCTGTGCATTTTTATTTAAAACTAGAATGACAACTTAAAATAAATTTAATTACTTCACATATTCTTATAATATAAAAATAGTCTCAAAGCTTTACAAACAAGTCTTTATCATACATTTAAATATACTATGAAAATGAGTGGATCAGTTAAAAAATTAGAACAATTAAATTTGGGATTTGGGAGTTGAAATTCTGTGCACATATTTACTGCTTATGTTTTGTTAAAAGTAATTTTCGTGTGAAAAATGACACTAAAAATAAACTGTAAGAAGGGAAATATTGTGTTCCAAATAACCATTCAAAGAGGTTTTCTCTCAATCTCTCTCTCTCTCTCTCTCTCTCTCTCTCTCTCTCTCTCTCTCTCTATATATATATATATATATATATATATATATATATATATATATATACTGTCATTTTAAGAAGATTTACATTTCCACAGTGTCTGTCTAGTTTTTCTCCACTATGGGTATGAAACAAACACTGTATTTTCAAAGTTCTATTTTCACCATATACTTCCAAATAATTTGCATCATATATTCTGCAACTGTTTACTAAATAGAGACTTGGTGATATTTCTTCTTGTTAATCCATGCAGGAATGCCGAAACCTGAAGAGATTGTGCTCTTCTAGAACATATCCCTAAACTCAAAATGAAAAAAATGGAAAGAAATAAAATAGGGATTTATGCTTGCATAATAGCTCACCAAGGCAGGTCACCATTTTCTGCATAATATGTGTCATTTGATTTAAAACTCAGCTATCCAAATTGAAAAGTAATAAGCACAAGTTGAGCATATAATTATTTTTATGTAAACAATAATAACTTTATTTTTGCTCTTAATAAAATATCATCTAACTTCAAATCATTTTATGTTTTGAAATTAAATTGCATATATGACCCTCTCCTTTTTTTAAACATTTGATCACTGCCTATCTCTGACAAGAAGTTTAGATATTGTACGTTGATGAACTACTCTGATGTCATTTATTTATTTTCTATCATCTATTATAATGTACTTTATTTATTTACCCTGATATCAAGGAATGACTTTTGCCACAGGAAAATTATAATTTTTATTAAAAAGAATAATAGTAAAGTTGACTAGTGAATTTAATTTATACGATTTTGATAGGTTTAGCAAAGTATTTGATTATTGTGAACACATATATTTTACTGGGAAATTTACCCTTGCAATAACTTTTTTTTCTTATTGATTAAAAAAATCAAAGTTGGTTGACAATGTCTTTGAAAGTATGCTTTGATTAAAATATATTAAACCAGATTAGTATTTTCAACACTTTTATGAAAGCTTACACATTTAAGTTTTATCATTTAGCTCTTTATTTGTGATACTTTAAATCTTAATTATAAACAGAGTTGGTGCATTTAAATTTTTATTACAGCTCAGCTTGTAGAGTTCACATGAAGAAAAATGGGACATAGAGAAACTCTGGAAGTATTATGTGAGATGCTTAATTAAATATCTCTTTAAGACATCAACACTACCTTGAAATCAATATATTTATTTTTTAAAAGGTAGAATTGTTTATAGCCAGTATACAAGTTTATCCAGATTTATATCCATCTCTAACTATAAATTTTATATACTGTAAAAATAGAATGTGTCAAGGGGTCTAATACCTATATAAAATGTATCCTTATCCAAAAATTATGTTGGCTTCCTCTGACATGTTTCTAGAAGAGATTAAAGAAATTTTTCCTTCAGTATCCCAAAGGAGTTAGTGAAATCAGAATTAGTTGTCATTCTTATCACTAACTCAAGGATGGCAGACTGTGTATTCACTTGGGATGGTCATTTTTGCCCTACATGTGGTAATAAAGGGACCCAAATCAACTCCCTCTGTTGGGAGCCTCTCTGTCAGCCATAATGACATAGGATATCAGGAATTCAGAAATAGCTCAGCCATTATTCATAAAATAATATTTACTGAGTGCTTTCCTTGTGTCCAACATTGTGTAAGACACAGAAGATAATCAGTCAAATATTCCAACAGACATATTGTGTGACTCATAAATTTTTAGACAGTCAAAGGGACCATTTGTGTAATTATAAGGACTCTGGCAGTTAATCAGAGAAAAATGAGAGGTATTGTAAGGGTAGGGAAAAAATGATGCAAATGACTTCTGGTTTTTAATTCATGATCTGGTTTCTGTGTGGACACTGAACAGCAAAGGGGAATACTGAAGATGGGAGGATAATTAGGAGGATTTTATAATAATACCAGTAAGAGACTATCATAAAAATATTAATAAACAATGATATTGTATATTCTGAAAGTATCGCAATTAGGCTTATTTTCTTTTTTAATGCTTTTATTGGTGAATTATAAGCTCTCTTCATAATTTAAACCATACTGGAAGTATATTTCCTCCTCATTTCCCTCCTTTCCAATACAAGAGTATCCAGATTAACTTTGGAATAGTCACATGTATACACATAGTTGATGGTTAGTAGTAGTCTCAATAATGAACCTCAGTCTTTCTTCTCTTTGCCCCTTCCTCCCTGGCTTAATTGGGGTTTCTCCTCCATTATCTGGAGTCCCTCTTGTATCCCAATTATTTCCTATCCTGCACATATTAGAGAAAACATATGACCTTTCACTTTCTTTGATTGCCTAATCTCAATATAAGGTTCTTCAGTTACTTCCACCTTGCAAATGGCGTAATTCTGTTCTTCACTGCTGAGTAGAAGTCCATTGTGTGTACTTCCCGTAATTGTATAATCAATTTATCTCTTGATGAACATTAAGATTTGTTCTATAATTTGGCTATTGTGAATTGTGGTGCTATGAACATAGGTATGTATATATTATTGCAGTTCTCTGATTTCAACCCCTTTGGGAAGCTACCTTGTAGTGGTATGGCCAGATCATATGGTGAATCTATTCCCAGTTTTCTAAGGAATCTCCACAATTATCTTCATAGCTGCTGAACTGTCGGGGCCCACTCGGCTGGACCGAGATGGCACCCAGGCTTGTTGCCAGCGTGGATTCAAGATGGCGCCTAGGCTTGCAGCCAAGTCATGAGACTCACAAGATGGACGTCTCCTTGAGCATGCGCAGTGTGCCATATTACGTGCCTGCAGAATGATCAGTGACGCAGCACCTCATGCTACCACCAGCCTGCCTATGAAAGAGTCAGAAATGTGCATGCCCTAGCTGTGGGAAGCTTGGGGTTGGTAGGGAATAGAGGGAGGGATTATGATGCTGATATATATTGTGCTTGCTGTACACATTGAAAAGGAAGGAGAGACATATTAGGAGACATATTGAGAGACATATTGAGACATATTAAGGATCCATTAAAGAAGAATTCATGTTTCAGATGAAGAGGTGTCTGTGTCGTTCTCTAAGCCCCTGCAGGTCGGAGTCTTAGGGGACGATACTGAACTGGTTTGCACTCCCAACAACAGTGTAGAAGAGTTCATACTTCCCCGTATTCTCACTAACATTTATTGTTATTTAATTGCCATTCTGAACTACACTGAGATTCCACAGTTAGGCTTTTCTTTACTTTTTTTTTGGGGGGGGGTGGTACTGGAGTTCCTGGAAGCCCTTTTACCTCCAGGCTATACTCCCAGACCTATTTTTTTTTAATATTTTTAAATTTAGAAACAGGGTCTCTTAAGCCAGCACAGCTGGCTTCGAACCTGCACAATCCTCCTGTCTCTGCCTCCCAAGCGCGGGCATTACAAGCGTGCGCCACCAGGCCCGGCTCACAGTTAGGCTTTTCTAACATACAATATAACAGATGACAGAATACTGAAGTTGGTAGTAATCGAGCCCTCAGCAGAAAGATTGAGACAATATCAATGATAAAGGTGGTATATCATAGGAATGGAGAGAAAATGAAGAAACATATCCCTTAGATTATCTTTCTCATCACTTTAAAATGCTAGTTTCATCTCTGTTTTTTAATCAACATTATCACTGCTTTTGTCCAAAATGACGGATCTACAACAACTCAGAAAAAGAAAGGCTTATTTGTTCACAGTTTTTAGAGATTTGAGAGCTCAGTCCATGTAAGGTCAGTGTCAGCAGAGTTCAAGGCATGTCAGAAGGAAATGGAGAGAGATGGAGAGAAAGAAGATCAAGCACATGAAAATCTTTACTTTCACATCCTGAAAGTAGGAAGCAGAAAGTGAGCAGGAGGAGGAAGAATGAGCATATAATCTCCAATGCTACACGTCCAATGGCAGCCAAGTTCTGCTTCCAACATTGCTATCTTGTTTAAATGATGGCTATGGGGACATTCTAAATCCAAACCATTACATCCTCACCTATAAAAATCCAAAACCATTTTAGAGTATAAACTTGGCTCAAAATTTGCTATGCTCCAAAATAGGGTCATATCTATCATCACTACAGAGAGGACGCTAAAATATGTAAAGATAATATCAAGAAACTCTGAGGCAAAGTTGCCTAATGCCATTGGTATGTAAATAATTGGGTACAAGCTGAGTGAGGAAGTGTTTTTAACTTTTCCAAGAGTAAACATAGGATGAATTTTATCATATTCATCCATGTCTCCTCAATGACATTAAGTACCTGAATGAGCACAAAAATATAAAAGTTATGTTTTCTTATAGAAAGCATTTTAAATTGATTATAATATTCAAAGCTAATAAGAATAAATTCATAATTGTCATGGTCTGTAAAATGTAAACAAGAGAGTTAGATTCTTCTACAAGTCACCCACTCTACCTACTATCCAATACTAGGTATTTCTGTAACCATTATAGGGTTTAAGACTAATAATCATTATGAGAATATGAGCAAAACTGGTAAAATTAATGTCACTAATTCCTTAGTGGAGCATAGCTTACTATTATCTGAAATTTTGATATTTATTATAGCTTGCTTATATTATCTCTGAAATTTTAAAAAAGATTTCTAACTGTAACTTCATTTATGCAGCTTGTATACTGAATAATACAGGATGTAGAAATCCATTCACCTTTCTCAGTTTTTATATTCTTCCTTCTTTTTCTCCAACCACCACATCCCAAAAATACATCACCTTTACTATAGAAATAAAACCCTAATGTTACTTAAATTCAGTCTTTCCTCAATCTCAGGTTCATTGCACTAATAGGGAAATCAGATGATCATATTAACAAATACATAAAGTTTATGAGTGCCAATCCCTTTTCAAGTCTGTGCACTGCTAACAAAAGTATTAATGTGATACATAAAAGGTAAAACAAAAGCCTAGTATGTACCCAATGCCTGTGTGCCAGGCTTATGAGAAATGAATGAATGAATGAATGAATGAATGGATGAATGAATAAAAACTATGCTACTGCAGACAAGTCATAGATGTCTGAAGTGAGACGTCCTGATCACCAGCTTATATGGCAAATGCTGGTGGTAGCAGGCTCCTACTTAATGACCAAAAGACAGAAAGAAGTGGAGTAATTTCATTTAATTCACAGTGTATAATATATGGTCAGTTCCCCTCTCCCTTCATGGCCATCTCACTCATATCATGTCACCTTACAATTTTTTTTCATATAATGGCAACTCAACACCTATAAAGCAGCCAGGCTTAACTAAGTAAAGCCATATTTTATATCAGTAAAAATTTAAATCTTTATATTATTTATATCCATTGTGGGTACCTTATAGAGAATCTACTTGTCTTAGATTCAAATTATTTTCTATGACAGAGAGCTGAATTTAATGAAAAGTCTGCCTGTTCTACAATACCTAAGTCTTACAGAATCTAAATTATGTACAACTTTGGACAATATGTGATATCAAATAGATATCAAATATAGTGACTGATAATTCTGAATAAGCCACTTAAAGAGACTTGTCCCTTTTTTCTAAAGCTATAAAAACTCATAAGTAATTTTATTTTTTGTTGACTCTTAGATTTAGTAAAAGGTATTGAAAAGTTTTAAAGTTGCAATATATAAGAATGAAAAACTATTCACTTCTCAAAAAAAACTTCTAGGTTTTTTATTTGATTAATAATTTTAGAATGCATGTAATGAAATAACAGAAAATATTTTCTGTAACTATAGTATATGGGCAAAATATTATTTACATATATTAGGATCATTACAAAAAAAATCTGATTATCTTGTCCATTTAGAGATATGATTGGGTTAAAAAGTAAATATCTCTATCAGTAGTTTCTGAAACAATGATGTTTAATGGAAAAATACCCAAACTTCCATGGTTTTATGACAAGTGGCTACTGTCCTTATTCTTGTGTTATCTTGGTTGCTTAGCTTCAAGCTACAGTTAAATTCTTATCTTCTCTGCATATATTATTCTGAGCTCAGTGACAACTTCTCAAGGAACATGCAGAAGCATAATAGGGATGGATGAACAATACCTAAGCTCTTGGAGAGGAAGTGACTAAAATTTGCTGGATTGTGAAAAAAAATTTCAAAGGAATAGTACTAGTAATATTTATTCTGAATCTCACAAGATGAGTTTTTTTGTGTGTATGTGTGGTCCTGGAAGTTTAACCCAGGGACATTCTAGCTCTGAGTTACACCCCCAGTCCTATGTGTTATTTTTTATTTTGAATCAGGGTCTCACTAAGTTGCAGCAGGCCTCACTAAACTGGAGAGGCTGGCTTGAAAACCTGGAATCTTCTTGTTTCAGAGTCCCAAGTACAGGGATTGCAAGTGTGCTACCACTCCTTGCTGTCACAAGTTAAGTACTATGTTAAGGGAAAGAAATTAGACACAGAAAGATGAATAATGCAAGATACTTTTTAATATATGTAATCTTAAGAAGTAGAATGCATAGAAACCAAAGATAGTTATCAAAGGAAGAAGAAGGAAGGGAGACAGGGTAATGTAGGTCAAAGCATGCAAAGTTGTAATTATTAAAGATAAGTATATAGATATAAAATACAGTATGAGATATAGATTATATTTTATTGCCTGCTGAATATTTTCTAAGAAAATAGGTTTAGGTGCTCTAACCTCAAAAAAAGTATTTATGTGAGATGTTGAAGAGGTTTAAATTGTTTGCCTATAGTAATCATCTAACTATGAATAATTATCAAAACCTATTGTTCACATTAAATTTAAATAATAAAATGTTTAAGTGCAAATTTTTACATTTTGAATGGGAGCATTGTAATGATAGTGGGTTTAAAATAATACTATGTCATCTCTTCTGTTTCTTTTCCTTTTTCAAAATATAATGTTTCAGAAAGAAAAATTACATTAAAATATAAGGATGTTAACTCTCATATTATTGGAATTGTTCTATTTGATTTTTAATAAATATTTAGATAAAAGTATAAATTATTCATTAATTTATTCATTCAATTAATCATGGAAGATTGATTGGCAACTATGTCCTAGGCAATATTCTAATGATACCAGTAAAATGGAGAGACATAAATAGACATGACCCTATTCTCTTCAACTAATGAGAGAAATAATCAAATAATCATATCAATGAACATCTAGTTACAGACTCAGATAAGGGCTCTGAAAGACAATTTAAACAGTTCTATGAGAAGACAGAAGAGAGAGTTTGGCACAGAATGGGGACATTAGGTAGATACAACTTCCCCAAAGACATGATTCTACAGTCAAAGAACTATAAGAGTTAAGTTGAGGGGAGGGTGAGTTTAAATAAAATAATACTGAGTAATAGATGCTCCAAATCCTTAGTGTTCAAAGAATTATTGGAAATTTGATCAGCAATAATTTTTATTCTACTCCAAGTCCTTTAATGAAACCCAGACACAGGATTGATGAATAGCATAGAAAGTCTTATAAGCTTAAATCTCTTCTTTAATGAGCCCCCCAAATTAATGATAAAAATTGTGAATTCACTAGAGAAGCAGGATGGCACAGAAGATGTGTTATCAGAAAATTTACATTCACAGATAATCCTAGACACTGACCAAGCATTTTTAAGTTATCTAAGTATTAATTTCACAACTTTTGTGCTTGGTTTGTATTATCTTGCATAGGAATTTGTGAAGAATATAAATGTTATATCTGTAAGGCATTCAACATAATGTCTGGCATAGGTTCACATTCAGTAAACATGAGTTATATAAAATAGATATTCATGATGTAGAATTGGTTACTTTTCAAATTATGTCCCCAATCCTTGAATTTCCACTGAGTTCTCTGGATATTAGTGGCTCAGAAGTTTCCCAGATTCTACTTGATATACAGACGTGTTTCAACTACAGAGAGTCATTTAACTGTTCATAAGATATCTTTGCAGTCATAGCACAGCTTTCACTGCTTGACGCTGGCAGCTGTGATTGCCAACCTGGTGAACAGAGCCTGTGCCTACAGCAGTGTGTGTCTTCCGGCTCCCCACACTCTTCAGTGCCTGCCTAGGCAGGGGCATGCAGCTTCCAGTGGAAGCTCTGGGCTTTCTGGCATGGCAGATGCTCAACTACAGCTCCAACAGAGCCCAGGGCTGTGGCTCCCAGAGCCCCATAAATTGGGAGAGTCTTCTGCCAAGAGCCTAGTGTTAGGGCAGTCAGGAAGCAGGGGCTATCAGGGGACCTGAAGGGCTGTGTGAAGCCTGGCAGGCAGCCGCTTACAGAGGTTTTTAGATCCGATTGTTGCATTATTCTCAGATTAAAGAAATACCCATGTATTCACATTGTGAAAGTTATTTTATCAGCCATGTTTCTTTTCAAAATATGCTATGTCACCCAGGTTTAATGATAGAAATACTGGAGGCCTAAAAATAGGTTGGTTTTTATGAAGAGGGGAAAAAAAAGAAACTAGTTCAGTTCTCCTAAAACTCGACTTTCTTTGAGAAAGAAAGAGAACTAAGAATAGAGGCAAAAATATAATTCCTATCTACAAAAATAGCAGAGTAACACTGACATATTATCATGGGCAGAATCAAAGTTACGTGCCAGATATTTGGCTTCACATTTCTTTTAAAATAGCATTCCTGTCCATTCTTAGTGAGCTTGGATTTCTCCCAAGAACTCCTTTGTGGCTAACTTTACACCTGTGAACTCATGATGAGGCTAAGTATAAATTCATTGCCTATTGGATGGCTAATTTTACTTTACTCCAAAGTTATTCTTATAATTACTAAAATGTCATAAAAGTTCATACTGGTTTAAATCACTATTCACAGTTCCATCATCTATTAATTAGAGAATAATTTAATAATGCTAAAAATAACCTCTGATTTCATATGCTATAAAAGTACCTTAGAAGCATAACTGTTTAAGAATATAGAAAGCAGCTAAAAATAAAAACTTAAAAACACTGAGATTTAAATTTAAAATACTGTGGGAAGTCAAGATAAATCCTACTGCTTTCTTCTAATCTTTATTTTCTCTTTTTACTTTATCGGTTATACTTTATGAAACATTGTTGGGACCAGATTATGCATATGAAACTATTAGTTGGGTAAGCCTATGCAAAGACATGACAGTAACGAAACAGATATTAAATTACATAAACCAGATACCTTTTTTATTCCTTTTTTGCTCTTTTACATATGTATATTTGGGAGGCAGAGTGGATATCAGCATGAGAGAATATTGTAGCCTAACAAAGAAAAATAAAGTTGAGAAAAGATAAATACAACAAATGTTGAAAAGCAAAGATTTCATAGTATGGAAGTTTAAGTACATTAAAGATATTTTAAAATATTTTTAGAAGCAAGCTAGAGTTAATTTAATATTGCTAATGCATATTTATTACATCAAAGTGATTAACTGAATATTATATTCATATAAATTAAAAATAATCTTTAAAAATAAAGTATGCCAAATTTGCATAATTGCCAAATATTTGGCATATGCAATATGCCAGATATTGCGTAATGTCACACAAGACACTGTTAACTGAACACATATCTCTATGCATCTGAAATTCAATTAGTATCATATTAGAGCTTTCTCCATCTATAATAAAAATAAACTCAAAAGAAAGGAGATCATTAATGATATTTGTGTTTTTAACTATGTATAATGCATTCTTTTTAGTTAAACCTAATAAAAGTATTATCTCAGTTGAAATTATTAATATGATATAAAGAATACAAATGCATTTACCATAAGGGTTGGTCAGGTAATATAAATCAATGAAACAGGACTGATATACTGGAACAGAAAGTGATTAGAACCTGTAAAAGAAAAATATATGTTTATCTAAAGGCCTTCAAGACTTTTGCCCAGTAGAAAGAGCTTATTTTTATCATTCAAGGAGGAAATTATATGACTATTACACTCCTCATTAAGAAAATACAATCATTCACAGACAAACACTTGTGAAATATAAAGCCAATCTTAGAAGATGAGCAAGCCAAATGGGTTCAATCTTTCTACATATACTAATACTTATTTTGAGTTATTTCTATCACAGTGTCCTAAACACTGTGGTAGACAAAGGAACAAAAAACTCAGATTTGTTCTTCAACATTTAAAACTAAGTTAAGCCGGGTGTGGTGGCACACACTTGTAATCCCCCATGCTTGGAAGGCGGAGACAGGAGGATCGCGCAGGTTCGAAGCCAGCCATGCTGACTTAAGAGACCCTGTTTCCAAATTTTAAAAACGTATAAAAATAGGTCTGGGAGTGTAGCCCGGAGGTAGAAGGGTTTCTATGAACCCCAGTACCACCAAAAATAAAAAAATGAAAAAATAAATTAAAAATTTATGTTAGTAGGCACTAATGTGAAAGAAGAGTGCATCCTAAAGAAGTGAAGTGATTCCAAATGTCCTTCCACTGTACCCACAAAAGTTCTGTGTGTTACTCTGTACCAATAGCTTTTTTTTTTTTTTATCTGAGTGGTACTTTAGAAGAACTTTGGAAATATGTTAAGGATGTTCAATTATTGGAACAATGTCTTGGACATTTAGCAAGTCAGTGCTGGGAAAGCTAAGTGTTCTTTAGTGTACTGATAAGTTATACGTAGCAGAGACCTTGTCACTCCAAAAAGCCAGTGATACCCTGTTCGAGGGTCATTGCTTCACATCTTGTCATCTCTAATCCAAATTTGTATCTTTATTACAATTATCATATTCCTTGACCATAACTTTCTATTTTCTAGATCATTTAGTATCATGAATTCCTCTGATCTTTGACTGCATCAGTATCTTCTGTTTAAAGACCCCAACACTTCTTTCCTTTAATATTCCCATTTTCTTCTAACCTTGGTTACGCTTCATTTCAACACTGTAATCCTTCCCTAAATGTGTACTTCACTCCATTATCCATCTCTTCCTCGACTACATTTTGATTTAATTCAGTTTTTCTCCAATTTCATTTTTCTCACATTCCCTACCTACACTGGAGTTGTTAAATATGATGGGACCATAAAAGAACATGAGAACACATTATCACTTCAATTTATACTCTCAAACCTCAAATTGGCCTTCAGGACTAGCTGACAATACTATTACATTTCTCTGGGAAATTACCTGACTAACCACAGTGTGTTTAATACTGTTGCTGTTAAGCTTTTAACTTAACATTCCATTTTTCTCATTCCCCTCAAATTATGATTTCATTTCCTAATGATCTTTGAAAAGGAAGGTGATAAGAAGTGATATCTTCTCACCTATGTTTCTCTTCTACTCTAACATTTTTCTCTGATTTAAATTGACCAGCTAGTCTTCTCTCCAAACCTCAACTTTGTTTATATCCTGGTTCTGCTTCAATTATTCCAAATAGAAATAGTCTTGTCTTCCTGATATCCACGTTCTATAGTCTACCAATATCCCACCCTGTTGGATAATATTTATTAATACACAAAGACACAATGCAAATGCTCTGCCACTGCTACGTCACTTCTTTAAAGTCCTTTACAGCAAAATTTCTTTAAACATATATAAATATATTTACATATAGTTTGGGGGGAGGAACTGGGGATTGAACCCAGGGGCGTTCTACCTCAGAACTACACTCCCAGACCCTTTTTTTTTTTTTCTTTATTTTGAAACAGGTTCTCACTAAGTTTCATTAAGTTTTTTTTTTTTTTTACTTTTTATGTGGAAACAGGGTCTCTTAAACCAGCAAGGCTGGCTCCGAACCAGCGTGATCCTCCTGTCTCCACCTCCCAAGCGCGGGGATTACAAGAGTGTGTCACCACGCCGGCTCATGATTGCATTTCAGTCAAGCATTCTCTTCAGCATCTGCCAAAGCCATTTTTGCAAGGTCGGCAATATTAACTTGCAAAATCCAGTTATTTCTGGTCCTTATCTTAAATTTTCACTAACATTTGTTCTATGCTTTCTTTCACCTTCTTAAAATATGTCTAGTGGACTACACTCTCTTGTTTTTCTTCTGTGACTCCAAACAGTCACTTCAGGACTCCTTTTACAGATTTTATTCTATATTTTAAAAACTAAGTTTTTGGCCATATTTTAAAACATACTCAAGCTGGGTGTGGTGGCACATTCCTGTATTCCCAGTACTTGAGGGTCTAAGACAGAAGGATCTCAGGTTTGCAGCCAGCCTCAGCTACTTATTTAAGCCCTCCACAATTTAGTGAGATCCTGTTTCAAAATAAAGAATAAAAAATAGGGCTAAGGGTGTGACTCTGAGGCAGAATGCCCTGAATTCAATCCTCACTACCACACACACACACAAAAAGTCATAAAATATACCCAATTTAAACACATTTCACCATTTCTATCCCAAGGTTTTTTTGTAAAAACAGAATTCAAATATTAACCCAGTACATTCTACCCTTGTTAATTTATAATTTAATCTGCACACAGTAGTTGGGTCATTAAAAGTATTATGTAATCCCCACGCTTGGGAGGCAGAGACAGTAGGATCGCGCAGGTTCAAAGCCAGCCGCGCTGGCTTAAGAGACCCTGTTTCTAGCCCAGTGTGGTGGTGCACGCTTGTAATTTCTGCGCTTGGGAGGTGGAGACAGGAGGATCCTGCAGGTTCAAAGCCAGCCTCAGCTGGTTTAAGAGACCCTGTTTCCAAATAAAATATAAAATAGGTCTGAGAGTGTAGCCCGGAGGTAGAAGGCCCCTGGGTTCCATCCCTAGTACCACACACACACACACAAAAAGAGAGAGACCCTGTTTTCAAGGAAAAAAAAAAAAGTATAAGAATGGGTCTGGGAGTGTAGCCCGGAGGTAGAAGGGTTTCCAGGAAACCCTGTACCACCAAAAAAAAAAAAAAAAAAAAAAAAAAAAAAATATATACATATATATATATATATATATATATATATATATAATGAAATTTTCTAAGACCTTTACATCACATGTAGAATAAAACAAACTTATGACCACTTTCATTAAAACTCTGTGTGTCCTGGATCTCAACAAGACCCCAAAGGCACAACAAATTAAAAGGCAAATCAACATGTGGGATTGCATGAAACTGAAGAGCATCTGTTCAGCAAAAGAAACTGTCAAGAACCTCAAACAAAAGCCAACAGAATGGGAGAAGATTTTTGCCACCTACCCCTCTGATAGAGGACTAATATCTAGAATATATAGAGAACTCAAGAAACTCAACACTAAGAAAACAAAGCATCCAATAACAAAATCTGTAAACAAACTAAATAGACACGTCACGAAAGAAGAAATTCAAATGGCCAATAAATGCATGAGAAAATGCTCAACATCATTGGCAATCAGAGAGATGCAAATCAAAACTACCCTGGGATTTCACCTAACTCCAATTAGAATGGCAATCATTCAAAACACAAACAACAACAGATGCTGGCGAGGATGTGGAGGAAGTGGGAATTCTAAGACATTTTTGGTGGGATTGCAAATTAGTGTAACCACTTTGGAAAACAGTATGGAGAATCCTCAGAAGAATGGGAACAAATCTACCATTTGATTCAGCAATACCACTTCTGGATATCTACACAAAAGAAAGAAAACCAAACTACCAAACTAATGCATGTGTATCTATGTTCATAGCCTCACAATTCACCATTGCTAAACTATGGAACCAACCAAGAAGTTCATTAACAGATGAATGGATTCCAAAACTGTGGGATATGTACACAATGGAATTTTACTCAGCCATTAAAAAAAACTCAATTACATCATTTTCAGGGAAATGGATGGAACTGGAAGACATTATGCTAAGTGAGATTAGTCAGTCACAAAAAATAAGAAATCAGATGCTTTCCCTGATATGTGAAAGCTAAGGAGATATAGGTCATAGGAAGAACTCTAGATGAAAAAGGAAATCCTATAGAGGAGCAAACAAGAAAACCTAAAGGAGGACATGGGAGGGGGGAAGAAGGAAATTCTCTAAAACACGCAACGTACTTAAACATATCGAAGTCAACCACTAAGCCAAGCAAGAGGAGGAATGGGGTGGGAATTGGGTAGGGGTTAAATCGGTGATGTGTACATGTATGTACACACAAGTTTTTTACCCCAATATTATGTATGAATATAATGCACCAATAAAAAATTTAAAAAACTGCACCATAGCCATATAAATAATAAAAAATCTTCACTGTATAGGTTAAGGTGTTTGATAGCAATCAAATTTGCATTTATGTGCTTTAAAAAATATTGTCAGAAGCCGGGCGTGGTGGTGCATGCTTGTAATCCCAGTGCTTGGGAGGCTGAGTCTGGAGGATCTCTTAGATTTGAAGACAGCCTCATCTACTTAGGCTCTCAGCAATTTAGTGAGACCTTGTTTTCAAATAAATTAGAAAATAGGGTTGGAGATATAGCCCAGAGGTAGAATGCCCCTGCGTTCTATCCCCAGTACTACAAAAAAAAAAAAAAAAAAAAAAAGTAAAAAAAAATTATTGAAAGACTACTCAAAAGTTTTCATTTAAAATATTCATGATCTGCCCTCTCTTTCTAACCCATTCCTTGACACGGAATGCTCCTCATAATTTTATTTAATAGTCTGCTACTAGCAGGGCATATTGGTGTATGCCTATAATCTCAGTAATTTGATTTGTAGTTCTTTTTTTTTTTTTTTTTTTTTTGGTGGTGTGGGGGATGGAACCCAGGGTCATTGTATCTTCAAGCAACACCCCAACCCTATGTTTTATTCTATATTTTGAAATAAGGTCTCACTGCATTGTAAAGGGCCTTGCTAAGTAGCTGAGGCTGTTCATGAACTGCCATCCTCTGGTCTCTGCTTCCCAAATACTGGGATTACAAGCATGTGCCACCACACCTGGCTCTGCAGTTCATTTTTAAAGGGCAAAGTCAAATTAAAATTTTGAAAATATTAGATAAGAACATAAAGTTGTTGTCCAATTCCTTTCAACAAATAAATTTAAAATGTCTCAAAAATTACAGTCATTAAATTCAATAATGTAGGAGAAAATGGACAAAACTGAAGGAATGCAAGGACAAAATGTAGCTAGATTTATTTCTCAATGTTATTTTGTTATGTAATTTTGGGGAGGGATTCCTGGAAACCCTTCTACCTCCGGGCTACACTCCCAGAGACCTATTTTTTTTTATAGTTTTATTTGCAAACAGGGTCTCTTAAGGTAGAGAGGATGGCTTCAAACATGCGCGATCCTCCTGTCTCTGCCTCCCAAGCGTGGGGATTACAAGCGTGCGCCACCACGCCCAGCTGCTACTTGTTTTTTAAATCAAACTTGTCCTTTGTCCTTATCTATCCCACTTTATCTTCTTTTGGATTAGCAAAGCATTTTTAAATTTTTCTCATATATGCAATTTAACTATGGTTCATCATTCTCTTAACCGAAAGATTAAAATCTATATTCTTTTTTATGTATGTGTGGTACTGAGGATTGAACTCAGGTATTCTTTTTTTTAAGCTACACGTTTCAAACTTCTTTTTTTTTTTTATTCTGAAGAGGATCTCACTAAGTTACTTTGTACTGGCCTCAAATCTGTGAACTGACTTTCTTAGCCTCTCAAGTATTTGTATTATGGGCTTCTAAATTCTTGATATATTAAAATCTACTTTAAATTAAAATTTGTGACAAATCTAAAAAATGCAAAATCCTTAGAGACTTCTACATCAATGTGTATTTTGTGTAAAAAATTAGACGTAAGGGTACATCTATTTTGAACTTTACAAGTGATTATTACTAATTTTCATTCTGCCTATATTTTTGCCTAGTTAATTCTCTTATTTAACCTTTGAAACAATGAATATCACATTCCTCATTTTCAATCATGCTCTATGATAATTTCCTATCTCCCTGAAGTACTCTTTAGTATATATTTTAATATGAGTTAGTTATGACAAATTTGCTCAGTATCACTTATCAGAAAATCGTTCTTTTTTACTCTGATGTTGAAAGAATTTGTCACTTCCTACAAAATTCCATGCTAGGGAATATCTTCTTCTAGAGCTCTAGTATATGTGCCAAATCATCCTATTTTTATTTTGTGGAAAATTAATCTTGTCTGTTTTTCTTTCATATCTTTAATATGTCCTTTTCCTTTTGTTATTTTTATAATTTTCTTTTACCCTTAGTTTTCAGTCACTTCACTATGATGCGCCTAGTTTTCCTCCTCCTCTGTTTACCCTTACCAAAAATGTTGTGTGTGTGTATGTATGTGTTCATGTGTGTATACATGAGCACATACATACATGAATTCTATATTATTTTCTTTTCTCAATTTTCTATTTTCCCTTCCTCCAGCCTTAATAACTTTTACTAATATATATTCCAACCACAGAAATGTATCTATTTCTATGTCTATTCTTCTATAAAGCCTATATATTACATAAAATACTGTCATTTGAATTGAACTACAGCTTTTTATGTTGCCACTTCCCCTTGTAAAATGTTGCATTTTGTTGTATATTTTCTTGAATATATTCAACACTTATATCAATGCCTCAACTGTATCAATGTGCATAGCTTCATTTTCTATGAGCCTATTTCTTTTATTATATACTTTTATCGGTGCACTGAAATTATACTTCATAGTGATATTCAAAGTGACACAAACACACACAGCACTTGGTGTATTTTCCTCTGTATCTCATCCCACTCCCCCATTTCAAATATTTATTTTTTCCTCTTTCAATCCAGCCATTTCTTTTTGCCTTGCATCATGCCTGATAGTTTTGTTTGACTGTCAGACATTGCATATAAACTACTGAAGAGTGTCTGCATTGTGTTATTATGTTACAGAAAGGAATTGATTTTACTTACTCAGAAAGTTAGAAGACAGATTATCTTGATCAGTGTTACTCAGTCTTAAATATGTCAAACTTTACCACCATTTTCAAGGACACAGGTGAGCAAAAGGTCAATGAAACAAAGATGCCTGGGATATTGCAGATGTCTTTCTAGCTTCTTATCTTTGCCTTGGACTTGTACAATCTAAGTCAAAATTTTTTAAATTTAGTGTCCTTTGTAGAAAGATCTTTCAATCCCTTGATCTGGAATAAGTCTTCTCATGAATAAAAATTTTGATCATAGCATGTACCAAAATTTTAATTTAATGTATACTTTATAATCATTTGTCTGTTCTCCTAGACTTCAAGCATCCTTTCTGGCATTCAAGAATAATTCTTTCCTAAAAGAAGAATTTCACATTCTTGAGATTATTTTTATTTGTAAAATCCATTCTAAGCAAAATATTCAATATATTCATATTTAGAAATAGATACTAAACTAGTGCTCTGTGTGTGTCATTACCAATTAAGACATTTCCCAATCCTGTATATTACTTTGAAGAGTGAGAAGATGGACAGATATTAGCAATAAAAATGCTCCTGAATAGAAATTTCTCTAGTGAGCAGAAGGCCAAGGATATAAAAGAGAGTGTTTAAATGCATGTTGTCTTCACAAAGCAGAGATGTGGGCAGACAGCTTATTGCTGTTTTAATGGCACCTTGCAGAGATGAAATTAACATTTGATTTACATGAGTGTCCTTGGACAGAGGCAATTGTGACTACTCATATCCACTGATAGGAGCTGAAATAGTGTTAACCTCTCAAAGAAATAATCTAGAAGTCATAATGAAAAGCTAAATGCAGATGTCCACTTAATACACAGTGGTACTTCAAGGAGTAAGAAAGAGATTGCAGTATAATAATATTTTATACTTATGAAATAGCTGTCCTTTAAGGAGTCAAAGCAATTTATACCATTTTCAAATGAGATAAACTGGTTACAGAGCATGAGTTTATAATTTTGATAGTAATCTATGATTAAGGACTCAGAAGACTCTACAGTTAAAAAACTCTAGGGCCACCAAATTAGATGCCTTCAAAGTCACTAAGGGTTCAAATACGAAGTACCAATAAGACATTTTAAGAAGAAAAAATAAGTACTGTGATTACCTAGATAATACAGTCTTGCCTAAAGGCAAAAGCAAAATTATTTTGCTGCTAAAACAAAATGTGTACAAAGAAAACTATTCCAAAGGCCACTGAATTTTTATTTACAACTCATTCGCTTGCCTCCTTCTCTCTCTCTTTCTCTCTCTTCTTCTTTTTGTTTTTCTTCTTTCTTTCTTTCTTCTTTCTTTCTTTCACTTTATCATTTTCCTTGAACTGTGGATTGAACCCAAAGATTGCTGAGGTTGCCCTTGATCCTGTGACCTTCCTGCCTCAGCCTCCCATGTATTTGAATTACAGGTGTGCTACAGTGCACCCAAATTTGGATCTTTTGTAATATATGCCATCTGTTACTTAGATTGGCAGGTGACTGCTCAAGTTCAAAATGCAGATTACCAGAAGTGAGAAATATTCTTACTCTGATGATATTATCAAATTATTAAATTTCTTTAATCTAAGATATATTCCTGTTTAACAAGAGTCAGTGGAAATCTATAATATGTATAAAAATCATCCCCCTCACATGTATTATCAGTGGAAGCGATGTATAAAGTTAAGCAAATTATTCCTGCATCCCAGAATAGACAATAGCATATCTAATTCATTGAAATATAATTTTTCATTTGGATTATGCCAACAATAATTGCTATATTCTGACATTAAGCCTAGGTATAATGAAGTCAGTGGTTTTTTTATCAGAAATTTACTTCCATGGGTAACTTAAGAATTTGATTTTACTTAGAAATAGGGTATTTTAGACATAATCAGTTCAGATGAAGTCACACTGGGTTTGGCACTAAATCCAAGGACCTGCATCGTTTTAAGAAGGTGATACATACATACAGTCATGCAGAGAGGAAGGCCATTGAATAATGATTGAAAAGATTGTCATGATGTAGCTACAAGCCATACAAAATCAAGGATTGTTCATAATCACCTGAAACAAGGAGAGAGGCATGGACTTGATTCTCCTCAGAGCCTCTAGCTCTAACCTGGTTCTTCCTTTGGTTTCAGATCTCTGACCTCCTACACCATAGCATAATTCTATTACTTTAAGCCACAAGTTTGTGGTCATTTGTTATAGAAGCACAAGGAAGCCAATAAACTGAAGAAAATCATTTCTATATTACTTCTGGGAAGATCAAATATAATTGCTCTAGCAATCCTATTACTTTGCTTAAGAATCTCTGAAATACATACCAAAATAAAAAAGTGTAATATAGATCCCAAAGCCCCTGATTTATTTTTCCTATGTCAAATATTTGGCCTATGTTTAAAAGAACATATTTATATTGTTTGCAGAACCATCTTCATTACTTTTAAAGCTGATAATATAAATACCATTTTAGAGAGAATATTGTTCATTGAAATGAGACAAAAGTTATTATATTTTCAGCATCTTAAAATTTCTTGTAATCTATAGCCATAGTCTTGATTCACTGGCATGCATACTATAAGGAGCTCTCAAAAAGAAAACTACATTATCCTAACCAGGACTGGTGCTTAATGCACACATGTATTTCCCATATTGGGAGGCTGAGACAAGAGGATTGCAGGTTTAAGGATAGCCTTGGCAACTTATTAAGAACCTATTTGAAAAGCAAAAGATGAAATAGGGCTGGAGATTTAGCTTAGAGGTAGAATCCCTCTAGGTTTGTTCTCCAGGACAACAGAACAAACTAAACTATACTATCCTATATTTTCAACAGATGGTCCAGTAGGAGAATAAAGATTTTAATGTAAATGACAGCAAATTAGAATCTACATTAAGACAAGTTACAGGATATTTTTGTTTTGAAACTTAGGTATTCAAGTTCCTGTGTGAAGACGATGGTGATGACTGTACATAAAAATTAAAGTCATACAGAAAACTGAAAAGTATAAAAATATGTGTAATGACATTTTCAGTAAAAAAGTAAATAACTAAATACCTATGGTAGTGATTGTATATGGAAACAATATAACAAATATTATGTGGCATATAAAAATGGAAATAATACTAGTCACTACATGATTCAAATAATACTAAAACATTTTATTTAAATATTAAATTATTACTTATAGTCAGTATACAAAATAAATCTATTAGGTTTATTTTTAAATCCATATAATAGTTTATTATATTTTAAAAACCTAGCTATATGAAAATAGATTGGTTACCACCAATGCTATAAATAATGTTCATTTATCTATTTTTGTTTTTTGTGTTTTTTTTGAGATTTTTAATACTTATTGGTCTTTTATGGTGTCACATCATAATGTATTCCTAGTGATGGTGACATACATGCTCTCACCACTTGGTGAATTTTCTCTTTGCTGTCTTCTCACTCCCCCCACCCCTGGATATTGAGATTGGCATTGGTATTCCTACATATGGTCATAATGCCCCAGTGGAGCTTCCCCTCCATTATCTAAAGGTCATTCTTCAATCCCAATTACTCCCTAGCTTCTGCATATGAGAGAAAACATAATATTGCACGTTCTGTACATAATGTTCTCCAGGTCTATCAGTTTTCCAACAGATGATGTAATTTTGTTCTTCTTTATTGCTGAGTAGAATTATATATATATATATATATATATATATATATATATATATATAATTTTTCATACTTTCTATCTGTGGATAAATACCTAGGTTGTTTCCATAACTTGGTTATTGCATGTATCAATATAATATGCTGATTTCAGTCCCTTTTGAAAGATATCCAGGAATGGTATAACTGGATCATATGATGGATTCATTTCCAGTTTTCTGAGGAATATCCTTGCTGTTCCCCATAGCAGCTGTACTAATTTGTAAACAGTTGATTTTATTAAATAAACCCAATTTTTAAAATTGAACTCATTTAAAGTCAGTAAAAAAGAATTTCTATTTTAGTTGCAGACCATTTCATTTTACAGTAACTTGGATGGATTATAATTTTTGGAATTTCTTGAAAGTATGTACAATCTTAGAAATATCATTAGTGTTATTATTATTAATCATTTAGATATGGAAATTACCCTACTCAGGAATAAATCCAGAATTTAATCTGTAAAGTACTTTGTAGCACCACAATTACTCATAGTATGTAATCTAAAAAATGGCTGATATATGAAGCACATTGTGGTATCAAAAACACTATACTATTAGTTTCTTAGGTAAGTTACTTTAGGTGTTTAGATAATGAACTTATCTCTGGACCAAACTAGTCACCATGGTAGATATTGCCCTTGGGAGATTTATGTTTCCATTCAAACCCATTTTTGCTAACCTTAAGCATCCTGCTGTCAAAAAAGTCTGAAGAAAAAATAACTTGAATCACATTCAAAATGGAGTATTTTGAGGTATGCTTATTAATCATAACAGTAGATAATGATATAGGTAACTTTTTTAGTCATAGTTCTGAAATAAATAACAAACATGCTTTAGAAACTTTTAAATACTTGTACAGCCATATTTCTCGCAATAATTTTGAGATAAACTAATAAAATAATGTATATGAAACAACATAAAGAGAAATTTGAAAAATGATGGGAGAAAAAACTATAATGAAAAATCCAAGAAATAGTAAAATCCTGTACAGGCTTTATTGGCTTGAGTTTGACAGGTTTGTAGCTGTGGGTGTTCCTGAGACCTTCAGCAACATCCTGACCAAGGGGCCACAGTGCAGGCTTGTTATTTAGAAAGAAAGGAGGCAAGGGAAGACCTTGGGGAGAGGGTTGTTGTAGAAGGAGCTTACCCAACTAGGTGATGTTTCTTAGTAGCACTGTGGGGAGTAAGGATTAGAGTCCATTGACTCTTTTGTTCCAAACTTACTTTGCATAAATGTCATATACATTCTACTGGTACATTATGTTGAAATGAAAATGAAATCTTTTCTGTGTGAGATAATATATTTTCAAAGAAGACAGTAAATTAAGCACTTTTTTAAAAATAAAAAATAAAATAGGGCTAAGGGTACAGCTCAAAGGTAGAATGTCCTAGCATTCAATCTACTGTATCTACTCCACCACAGATATACACCAAAAATATATTTTAAAATATAAGGAAGTGTTTATAAACTGTTAACTGGAGAAAGAGCAATATAAAAATGATCAAATACTCTACTCGTAAATACAAATACACATTAAATTATATGGAAATTTCTGGTTTTGACCATATTGTGATACTATCAATGCCAATTTCAATATTAAGTATGGGAAAGGGAGGTAATAAAAAAGAAGTTAATGGGAAAACTCACCAATTCTTGAATATATGTTATTAGCGCTATTCACTACATTATGATGTGAGACTTTAAGTACTGATAAAAGTATAAAAAACAAATATAAATAAAATGGAATTAAAATAAAATTAAACATGTTTAATATACCATATTGTATACTCAACAGTGTGAGAGACTAGCATAAAAGAATAAATATACATCAGATAATGCTTTATGATTTTCATCAAAATTGGATAGCATTGGCAGGTGTGGTGGTGCACACTTTTAATCCCAAAGCTTGGGAGGCTGAGACAGGAGGATCACACAGGTTCAAAGCCAGACTCAGCTACTCAGTGAGGCTCTTAGCAACTTAGTGAGACCCTGTATCCAAATAAAAGTATAAAATATGTCTGGGAGTATAGCCCGGAGGTAGAAAAGCCCCTGGATTCTACCCCTAGTACCACACACACACACACAAAAAAAATTGGATAACATTGAGCAGTCACAAATTTGAGAAGTGACTGAACTACAAATATTTTTTATTGTATTTGATGGCATATGCATGTGCAGTGGTGATGAAGAACCCATTACCCATTAATCTACTGTATCTTTGCCATACAAGGGATTTACTAATAGAGCACTTTGTCTTCAGATATGGGAGCTGCTGCTTAGTACATTTATCATGACATTTCTAGCGGTTTCCCCAAACATTATTTAAGTGTATAAAACTCTTCATTTCCCAGAATACAGAATCATTTGGTAGAGCTTCGGCCTCTTGAAACTAATCTTCATCTTTTATGTTAATAACAGGTCTGGACATCACTGCTATCAATAGAAATAATGTGCTATTTAGATGGAAAAATTGAATGGTAACTGTGCATCAAATATATTCATTCCACTATTGTGTATTTATTGTTGATTACATGAAGGCTTCTCCTTTAAACAAAAGTACAGACATTTTTCACAGCTTCATCTTTCTGAAGTTTTCTGTTGTCTAACCTCTGAATAAGTTATCGTACATTAAAAAGGAGAACTTTCCTTGCTATTAGATATTATTTTATATTTAGGTGGATAATCTTAACACCTATAGGTTTTAAGCTGCTGGCAATGGTTATCAAGCTGTGATGAGATAATTCACAATACAGTCAAAACTGTTTTTGATAAGTCTTCTTATAATATGTCCAGAAATACATGATTTTGAATTTTGATTGCCTATAACTAAACATCCAGGAAAACTGTTAATAAACTAAATTCCACAAACACCTAATGATGTATCCTTTTTCTTTTTCAAAAATATCAATGGAATACTTAGTATTAAAATATTTAAAGTACCCAGGCGTGGTGGCACATGCTTGTAATCCCTGTGCTTGGGAGATGGAGGGAGGAGTATCATGCAGGTTCGAAGCCAGCCTCGCTGGCTTAAGAAACCCTGTTTCCAAATAAAAATATAAAAAAAAAATGGGTCTTGGAGTATAGCCTGAAGGTGGAAGGTTTTCCAGTACTATATATATATATATATATATATATATATATATATATATATATATTTAACATGAATGAATTAATCTATAAACAAAGTCTTGTCAATACAGGATTTTCTAACACTATTGAATGGTCTCATTAATTTTTCCAGGATATATATATAGATATATATATATATATATATATATATATATATATATACTGAGGGTGGAACTCAGTGGCTTTTCTACCTCAGGGCTCTACTCCCAGAGCTATTTTATACTTTATTTGAAAACAGGGTCTCACTAAGTTGCTGAGAGCCTCACTAAGTAGCTGAGCCTGGGATCCTTCTGCCTCAGCCTCCCAAATGCTGGAAGTGTGTGCCACCATAAACTGTGTTTTGTTTCAAATTATGAAGTTATATTGATCAAAGCTTTGAAAGAAAACAAACAAAATTCAGGGTATGTTTTACATTTAAAAATAGCTGCTTAACATCTTTACATGTACTAAAATAATACAAACTTACCACACTACCTCAGCAAGAATGTCCAGTGAGTACTTGAGTCTGCATTGTTACATCACTGAGAATCCAAAGTGGCACAGATAAGATCAGATAAAATCGATTGATATGCTGATATTTGTGTTTTCCTGTGTGCATGTTATAGTTGCTACCACTCTTCTTTTTATACTGCTCAGACAAGGAATAGTTATTTTAAAAAAAGTTGTATGACTTGTCTGAGGTAAAATAGGTGACCTATAGGTGCATGACAATTATAGCAATGCGACCAACAAAAAAATTAACAATTTTGAGTGCATTCCAGTTACTTTTTTGTATAAAATTTCCTGGAAGTTGCAGTAAAAAGACAAGAATTTTATAGACTTTATATGTGATCATTTAGGAGTGTATAGAAATTTTTAAGCCAAATCAAAACATGTAAAATTTTAGCAATTTATAACTATTCTCCAGTAGGAGAAGCAATCTAAAGATCAAGTGGAAGATAAAACATGAATATAAAAATAAATATAAAAGGAAATCAGAGAAAAGGAACATGTTAGGATAGAATCTAATTCAACTAATTAGTTTGAGTAAAAACATAATTTTGAGTGTATGACTAAAAGTAAAACTAAAGCTAATTATTATTATTTTTTTGAGGTACTGAGGGTGGAACCTAGGGGCATTCTACCTCTGAGCTACACCCCTAGTCCTATTTTTGAATTCTTTATTTTGAAACAGGGTCTCACTGAGTTGAAAGGGCCTCACTAAGTAGCTTAAACTGTCTTCAAACCATGATCCTCCTGCCTTAGCCTCCCAAATGCAGGGATTGCAAGCATGTACCACCACACCCAGCTGCTACTTAGTTAAGTCCATAAATAAATCACAGAAAAATAAAAATTATTATAACATTTTCAGGCAAATTAAAGTTATCAATTAAAATTGAAAGACAACTATTATCTCATATGGTTTGCTGGAAGTACTCGTCTTGAATTTGTGATCCTCTTGTCCTAACCTCAAAAATATTGTGACTACAGATATGGTTCACCAATCTTATCTTTAAATATTCTGCAAATTTCTAAGCCCTGGTCTTGGTGGAACATGCCTGTAATCTCAATACTTGAGTGGCTAAGATTGAAGTCTGGAGGTCTGTCTCAGAAACTTAACGAGACTCTGTTTCAAAATTTAAAAAGAAAAAATGGGGTTGAGGGTGTATCTCGAAGATAGACTGTCCCAGGGTTCAACCACCAGTACCAAAAATAAAAAATAAGTTATCAATGATTCCATAATGATTTGAATACAATGTCCAGTTCCTTAAGCATTCTTCTAAAGAAGTATTTGTCTTTCCTCAATTAAATATTTATTTTTTTACAACGTTGAGAACTTAATTTTATTGGAGTGACATATTAGGGGATATGGGACTTCAATAAATATTTAGTTAATTTGTTTATTTTTAACTTATGGTCCACAATTATTTGTTTATTTGTTCGTTTATTTATTTATTTGTTTATTTTGGTAGTACTGGGGGTGGAACTCAGGGGCTTTCTACCTCTTGGCTATACTCTTAGACCAATTTTATATTTTATTTGGAAACAGGGTCTCACTAAGTTGCTGAGAGCCTCCCTAAGTAGCTGATTTTGGCTTCAATCCTGTGCAATCCTCCTGTCTCGGCCTCCCAAGCACAGAGATTACAAGAATCCCCCACCCCAGCGAGGCTGGGATCAGAACTTGCCATGAGGCAAGGCCGGTGGTGGGGCCTCCATAGCCGGGATCTGAGCCTTCCGAGGGGTGAGGCCGGTGCCAGGGTCAGCGAGGTCAGGATCTGAGCCTGCCATGAGACAAGACGGTGCTGGGGCCTCCGACTCCAGGATAGGAGACTGCCAAGGGGTGAGACCAGTGCCAGGGCCAGTGAGGCAAGGATCAGAGCCTGCCGTGAAGCAAGGATGGTACTGAGGCCTCAGAGGCTGGGATTGGGGCCTGCTGTGAGGCAAGGCTGGTTCTGCGGCCTCTGAGGCCAGGATTGGAACCTGCCAAAGGGTGAGGCCAGTGCCATGGTGAGCGAGGCTAGGATCGGAACCTGCCATGAGGCAAGGCTGGTGCTGGGGCCTCCAAGGCCAGGATCAGAGCCTGCCGAGGGGTGAGGCTGGTGCTGGGGTCAGCGAGGCTGGGATCAGAGCCTGCCATTTGGTGAGGCCGTAGCTGGAGCCAGCAAGGCTGAGATGGGAGCTAGCCTAAAGGCAAAGCCGTTACTGGGGCCAACAGTGTTGGGACCAGAGCCTGCCATGAGGCAAGGCCTTGTACTAGAGCCAGTGAGGCCGGGATCAGAGTTTACCAGGTGGCCAGGCCAGTGCCGGGTTCTTCAAGAGTGGGATCAGAACTTGCAAAGCAGCATACACAGAGAAATATCACAGAAAATACAAAAAATGGATGCTCTCCCTAATATGCAAAACTAGGAAGAAATGGGTAATAGGAGGGAATCAAGTGGAAGAAGGGGCCCTATGGAGGAGCAATTTTGGTGATCAATCAGAGGGGTTGAGATGGGGAAATATGGAATCTCTTTAAAGCATATGATGTATGTAAATAAATATATCAATGTTAAGCACTAAATCAAGCATGGGATTGAGGGAGGGGGAGGAATGGGATGGGGATTGGATAAAGGTTTATTGGATGATGTGTACTTGGTTATCCTAACAAATCTTGTAATTCATTGTGATGTTTGACTACAATGCACCAATAAAAATATATTTATAAAAAAACAAGTATGCCCCACCATGCCCAGCTCCCTGTTTATTTAATTTTTTTATTAAAATAATCAAGAAGGTAAATATTCCTCTCCAATCTTTGCTCTCACCTTCCCAATTCCTTATAATTTCCCCAAAGATTCTGGTATTAGTTTCTTCTATTCTCTTCCAGAATACTGATATGTATATGCAAACAGATCTATGTTTTGCCTTTTTACATGCAGACTTGAACTGCTTAACTGCTTTTCCTGTTCTTTATCTTACTTCCTCATTTAACAATATTTCAGAGCTATGTGACCCTATCAGGATGTGGAGGGTGATTTTCATTTTATCTTTTATTTTCACCACTATAGGATATTCAATTGGTAGGATAACCCATAATGTACTTAACCCATCACCACTGAAGAACATTCATTTGAACCCATATTATTAACCTTACATGCATGTCACAACATACACTGTGCAGGTATATCTGTGAGATAATTTTTGAAAAGAGAAATATATAAGTATGCTAATACAAAATATATAATAGTGTATATTTTGAAATACATTATAACATTGTTCTACAATGCAATTACATGCCCACTAGCAACATATAATAGTACTGGTTTCCACATAAACTATGTTATTGAACTCCTGAGTTTTTGCTAAGTAGATATGTAAAAGATTCATATTTGGATGTTTAGAATTTTTTTATTTCTATTTTTTTCTGAAATTCCTGTTCATGTTGTTTGCTCATTTTTCTTGGGCTGCAATCTTTTTCATATTTATTTCTAGGAGATCCTTATTATACTAAGATTACATATGCATGAAATAAGTCTCATACATTTTCCTACCTAAAAGGTTAGAATTGTTTTGCAGGCAAACTTATTATTCTGGTTTTGAAATTTGAATATAGGAAGTGTAAGAATATGTTAATACTAATGTGAAAGTAATTAAGGCATTGCATAGTAATGCTTTAAATTTTTAAAATTATTTTGTTATAATTAATCATGCCAAAAATCATATCTTGCCAATCTAATTCAGTATTTTCCTATGTATATAACATTAATAAATTCTTAGATTAAAAAAGTCAACTTACTTTGATTCCATGTTAAAAAGAAAAAGAAATGCACAACTAGGAATAATTCAACCAATAAGATAAAAGAGTTCTTTGTTGTGAGGGAGAATGGGAAGACAGTAAAATATGTAAGTAATTTTTTACCTTACATTTTTAAATGTGATACAGATATAGAAATCAAAGATGATAATATTCATAGAAAAATAATTTTAAAACCATAAGAGAGTACCTGGTAAAATTCTATAAAATATATAGATAAAATAAGCAATTTTCTAGGGAAAACAAACTTATCAGATTCCAGAAAAAACAGAAGACTGATTTCCATAAAAAAATAGAAAAATCATCGAAGAGATACCATTTAATGAAGCACCAGGTAGACCCTTGTGGTCTCCCCATTTAGAGGGAAGAAATGAAGTTAGAGCCATTACCCATATTCTACTGATTAAACCCCAAATGAAACTAACTGAATTTGAAAAGAAAAACACCTTAAATATGTTTTATTTTTCAACTATTGCTCAAGGAATTTAGAGAAAAAAAATAAATAAATGGAAAAAGAAACTCCAAAAAATTATACTAAGATAAAAGAGAAGAGAATTCCTTTATAATTTTAGTGAGGAAAGTACCCTCCTCAATTAAATATTTAGAGTAAAGTTATATTTAGAATTATAATTCAGTAAAGATGAATATTAAGATATGTATAACATTTTAGTAGCTTAAAATATTACATTATTTATATTGTTTATCATTTGTAAAGAATGTTTTCAGAATAGCATTTTATGAAATTCTTTTACGTGCACTATATAAATTAATACAAACTGCTTTAAATTTGGTAGATTCCCAGAAGTTAATCAATATAAAAGTCTGTTAAATGATTTGGTATATTTTCTCAAATTGCCTAGTAAACATGATGAATTTCCAGTCAATCACAATGAATGTACAGTTAATTCTTAAATTCTAGTTGACTTATTTGCACAATACATACATAAGCTCATAATGGCATCAATAATATTTAATATGTATTAAACACTTTTTAAAATATTTAAGTATATAAACATTTGATTTCCACAAGAATCCTAGTATGTAGATGCTATTATTTTCATTTTAGATATGACAACCATGGGTTGGTGGATTATTTGAATGTGTAGAATTTAAACTGAATAATAACATCTAATTATAAGCAGTCTAACTTTTGGAATTTTTGGAGTCCTCTAAACCACTTTCAAGCTAACCAGAGAATATTTAACAAGTCAATTTGCAATAAGAATTTCAAGTTAAGCCAGGCATGGTGGCGCACACTTGTAATCCCAGCATTCAGGAGGCTGAGACTGGAGGATCGCAGTTCTTGGACAGCCTCAGCTACTTAGTGAGGCCCTCTGCAACTTAATGAGACCCTGTTTCAAAAAAAAGAATAAACAATAGGGCAGAGGGTATAGATTGGAAGTAGAACCCCCTGGGTTCCATTCACAGACCCCCACAATAAAACGAAAATAATTCAAATTAGACTTGATAGTATGAAAAAAAATAATTCAGCTCAAAAATTTTTATAATGTGTGCACAGAAGAGTATATAAACTGTTTATATCTTCCCCTTAAATGTATTAAATTAATAATTAAGGAAAGTAAAACTTGCATGGTATACAACTATAAACAAATGATTAAAATATAAGATAAATCCAAACAAATGAACATCTTCTCCAATAAACAAATGTTGACTTTACATTTTCACAATTCATAGTACTTTATTACTTTGCCTAGTAAGTATTTTTATTAGTTCGGTATGGTAGTTTGCTTTATGTGGATGTGACCAAAATATTTGTCAAGATCAACTTAGTGAAAGAAAGATTTATTTTAGCCTATGGTTTCAGAGGATTCTGCCCAAGTGCAGCTGATGCCATGGTAAAAACATTATCATGAAAGGACATGGCAAAGAAAAGATGTTTAGATCATGGGAGAGAGAGAGAGAGAGAGAGAGAGAGAGAGAGAGAGAGAGAGAGAGAGAGAGAGAGAGAGAGAGAGGCCTCAGAGACAAACTCTTCAAAGGCATGGCCCCAGAGCCCTATTTCCTCTAACTAGGTTCTACCTCTGAATAATTCATTGAATTATCAATGCATTAATTCACTGATGAGGTCAGAATCCTTATAAACCAATAATTTATCAAAAGCCCTACCTCTGAGCACATGAAACTTTGTGGACTATTCTATATTCAAATAATACCATGCAGTAGTTTTTAGCAATTTTTTTATTGGTACATCATAATCATACACCTTAATGGGATACAACATGGTAGAGGCATACCTGCATACATCACTCATTTAGCCCTCCCCCAATTCAAAAAAATGTATACCTTCATGTTTTCCATTTCTTGCCTTATAAATACTCATCATTTAGTGTTAATACATGTTCTTCTAGAAGGGTTTTGTTTTGTCTTCTGATTGGTAAATCCAGGTTGAAAAATAAAGAAAGCAGAGAAATATAAAGAGCTTCCATATGAAACACAGTTTGCAAGTTCTAGCATAATAAAGTACAATAGTATATATGTTCATAAAAGCTACAGGAAAAAACCCTGAAATATCAATAATAACACTAATCTTATTCTAATAGTACTACTTGGCTTTCTGATTATATAAAAGAGTCTATGTTTAACAAACATTTGTGAAAAAATACACTTTGGGATTTATTATGGAAATAATAGAAAACTAGGTATAGGCCTATTTTAGTTACTTAACACCTGTATTATAGTAGGCAAACTTGTTTTTTATTTTATCATTTATAAAGTAATTGTTCTATTACATTATCTTCTACATGGTTCTCCTAAGTTCAAAATATCTATGAATAAATTACTCAGCAAGTGATTTATTTCTTTTAATTTTCACTGATTTTTTCTACTTGGAGTTGTTACAAGTTATGACAAGAATCAGACACTTTCACTATAACAAATTAAACATAGCCAGAGAGATGGAAAAAATTAGGGTATTTGGAGTTTGGAGATTGGTAATTATTACCTAAGGTGTTTTGAATTCTCTACAACTTGTAGTCTTACTCAACAGTATAAGTCATTCACTGTATATCCTCTTTAGACTCCCAAAGTGAGCTAATTTGGGTGAGACTGGCTTAAAGTTTTAAGTATGATTACCAGCAGCTGAAAGGTAAGTGACAGGTTAAAATGTTATTTTACAATGCAGCCATAGAAATACCTATCATGGAAAATAGTTCTGGGGTCATCCAGCATTATAGTCCTATTCATTCTGAGTGCATTAAATAATTTTTATCTTAGTTCTTCCTTTCCATTCCGAATCTAGACCAGATTTATTGATCATGATGATAGATATTTAAATGTATGTATGAACCCAACGTTGCTCTTGTTTCTCTTTATATGATATTACATCATTTTATATTATTCCAATAAAGTATATAATTTTGCTTTAATTTCTATTTCACAGAGACTAACAGAGACTTAGAAGGCCAAAGTGACTTGTCTAAAATTATAAAGCTACTAAAGCATATGTATACAAGCAAAACTCAGTCTGCTTCTAAAACATATTCCCAAAGCTACCGCATTTTGTTTTTCTTAAGTTACAAAAAGGAGAATAAAGGAAGAATGAAAAGTAGAAAGGAGCAAAAAAGGAAGATAGGAAGGTAAAAAAGGAAAGAGAAAAGTACATACTCTAATATGCAAGGCTTAACTACTCAGTCTTTTCCAACTATTGACCCATTCTGTGACCCACGATCAGAACTCCATATAGATAATAAAGAGTGAGTGAAGACTCTTGTTTTCTACTTTTTCTATAGGTTCTACATATGAGAGAAGACATAGGGCCCTTGACTTTCTAAGATTGGCCAAACTCAACATAATATTCTATATTTGTTTTAAATGACATAATTTATCCTTCTTTGCAGCTAAGTAAAACTCCAGTGTTTTTCTATATCACATTTTCTTTATCTACTCATCTGTTGACAGAGAGCTAGGTGATATGATGGCTAAGGTTCTTTTTATTTTAATTTAAACACTGGCTATAATAAAAGTCCTGTCAATAAAATTCTTGAGTCAAATGTGTCAGAAATTTAGACTTTCAGTAAATATAATTATGTACATAAACTATTTTTATTATATTTTAATGGCACATTGTAATTTTACATCATAGTGAAGTTCAAAGGGATGCAAACATACATGCATACATGTATGTTTGCAGTTGGCATAACTTTCTTTGAGTCCCATTTCACTCCTCCTATACCCACCCTATACATGGTAGTGAGACTGGTAGTGAAAATTTCAGATATGTTCATAATATTGTTTCATAATACTTTAATATTTCACCAGAAAAATTTATGAATAGTCATATTATATAAAATAATAATAATGTTGTCAATTCTAGTCAGCTATAATAAAATAAGTTAGTAAAATGAATTTTATAAAGATATATACATTTCGGAATTATTTATAAGAAAATAAAAACATATATTTTTTTCCTTACATTAAAAGTGAAGATCTGGACTTTCAGGAAGATGGAGACTGAGATAAGCAGTGCTTAGGAGTCTGGCTGACATCTGATCTCTACTGTCTCAAAATTAGCATTCTAAAAGCCAGAAAATACTATAAGTCGAGGAATAAAAATGATAAATACAAGGGACAGAGGAAAGAAGATTAGAAGACCGACCAAAGAGCAGAAAAGATACCCACCTGCCTTGTGGCAGCCAGAGCCACACTGGTGCCACCTTGCCTTACAACACTGGACTCCAGAGACTAAAAGGAAAACAAAGAGCTGAAGTGAGCAGGTGCAGATCAGCACATTGTAATTTATCAGTTTTCCTGCACAAAGACCATTTACAATTTACAGCGACCAAGCTCATCATGCCCTTCAGGGATCTAGAGCAGAGCTCCACATTAGAAAAGAAACCTACCAGCCTTGAGGTCAAGGGCACTGCAGCAGCACTATCTTTCCAGCAGTGGCTGAGCTCACCACACCCTCAGAGATCCAGTCCAGTACACACCAAAATCATAAGTGAAACTATGATCCTCATGGGAGAACTCCCAGCGCTATGCCCCCCCGGGAGTCCCATGGCCATGATAAACTCCCTGGGTCTGAGATTGTGCTGTTCCATCCAGTGAAGGAGAAGTGGCAGCAGAGATTACCACACCCTCCCGAGTTCCAGAGCAGTGTTCAATAACACCATAAGTGAAGTTGTGGTTCCTGTGGGAAAATGCCCAACCTAGTATTCCCAGGGACACATACAGCCCCAATAAATGCCCTGGATCTGAGAATATGTCGTTCAACCTGGAGAAGGTGGGAGTAGGGTCTGCTGTTGGACATAACAGAGGCTCAGACAGATTCAGGCTCTGATCAATGAAATGTGTTGGGGAAGACCTATGCTTAATACTAGACCAACTAGTAGGATCTTCAGTCTCACCACAGTCATCCCAATCATGGTGAATGGGGAGAAGTAAGACCCGCCCAGCTTTAGATTTGCAGAACAGACACTCCTACATTGAGTTTGGTTATAGAGGCATATGCCACCAATGGAGGCAAGGAGAGGTGGAGACTTCAAATCTGTAAAAAGCATGGAGAGTGACCTTCTAATACTAAATCAAGCCCCATTGATATTGACCATCTCCATAGATTGAGAAAGACTTAGAGAACCAGATTCACAATTAGAAAGATGCTGGTGGCACTCGGTATCTGCACAGAGAGAGACTGTAGAGGACCTCTTTGCTGAACAGTCATTTATTTTTAGAGTTGCATTTATTTTTTGGGGGGTTGTTTTGATTTTTTGTTCTTTTTGTTTGTGTGCAAGTGTATATGCCTATTTTTTTAATCCTCTTCCCAAATCCTCTCTCAAGCTTCTTCCCTTGTACATACTTACTCTCTTCTCTCTATCCCTTTTCTAACTTTTTTCTCTTCCTTGTCATATATTAAATACACTTCATATCACTACACCAGAAACTCTACATTGGTTACTAGAATACTACCACATTTTTACTATCTCTAATCTCTAGTATATACTATCTTGACTGTTGGGGTGTGTGCATACAGTGCCTACAGAGATGCAACCTCTCTCGGCCTGAACAGCCTGCAGGCTAAGCTTTAGGCAAAGTTTAAGAACTTCCTAGTAAAATGATTCAGCAGAAAAGGGGCTAAGATGGCACCTGGAGGAAGTTACGAAAGCGTGCTTTCCCCATTCGTTATGGGTGGGGAGACTGAGCAGTTTTTATTCTTTTACCTTTAAAGGAGCTTCAGCACACATGAATGACTCATGTACTGGCCTGGGATTGGCTGCAAGCTACATGCTGGGTTCGTGAAGAGGTGACCTTTATCCCGATAGTCTAGGCTATTTCCTCATTGGAAATTCCCCTTGTGGTTTTGTGCTATATATATGTTGCTTGAAGAACAATAAATGAGCTCCTGCTTGACTCTGCTCCCGGCTCAAATGTGTTTGTGTTCAGGCCGTCGATACCCACCATCCTGCTCAGCCCCGCCGCTTCTTGCTCTGAAGGAAACGCTGACAGGCTAATCAGTCTGCGGGTGAGTATCCCCCCATAAATTATGGGGAATCCTAATTCGAAACCTGACCCTTCCCTTGAATCCTTACACTTTGTTTTGAAAAGCTGTGGACTTGATCTCTCTGATGAACAGGCCCGTCAGGCTTGGAGTTGTTTGTTAAAATTTGCCCATGGCTCCCGTAAAGTAATCTCTATGATTGGGATACTTGGGACCAGATGGAGACATTAATTAAATGGGCACAAATTGACCAGGGAGAGATTCTCCCTTTGGGAGTCCTCCCTACCATTTCAGCCTTTAAGGGTTGTTTTCCCCCATGGCCCCCCGAAGAAGGAAAAACCCTGACCCCCGGGTCCAAGTACAGTTGAAGAAACTATCAAGCCCCCTCCTTCCCCTCTGTTGATCCATTTGGTGCGGCACCCTGGCCCTCCAAGGTTCCTTCCACAACCACGAGTTCTCATAATCCTTTTCCTATCCCATCACCTCCCCACCCTTATACAGGGGATGATGTGCCCGATTGCTCCACCCAATTATTTCCAGTGAACATAAATCAAAGGGGAAACCATCCAACCACCTGGTACCCCTGGGAACCACAGGATCTCAAAGAGCTCTGAAAGGCGGTGGCAGAGGACTTCCCAATTTTCCCTGGGCAGATACCCTAGTGGAAGGGCAATGCGAGGGCCTACAGACTCTGATAAAGGTAATACAGCAGTCAAGGGTTGCCCCCCCCCACACACATGTGTTTCAAATGCGGAAGAGGGCCATTTTGGCCAAGATTGCCCATCCCAGGCCACGCCTCCTATGGGAAGAGGGAAGAAAGGGAACCCCCCCTCCACCACCGACACCCTGCCCCAAATGCCATAAGGGCTTTCATTGGGCCCGGGACTTCCGGTCCAAATTTAACTTAAAGGGGGAGCATTTAAACTCCCAAGGGGGCTTCCCCCAGTCCCATTTAAAAAGGGGAATGGTTCCACCAAGATCCATTGGACGGTACCTCTGATGACCGGATTAAGACCCAAGATGGTCGTCACAATTGGAGATAAAAATTTTAAATGTTTAATTGATACTGGAGCCGATCGAACAGTGATTAGGAAAGAGGAAGTCCCTCATTCATGGCAGCTAGTCCCTGGACACCCCGTTCAAGGAGTGGGTGGTCAATCCTCATTTGGGAAACCTCCACGTGGCTGCCTTGGAAGGACCCATCTGGAGGTAAGGGAGAGGTCCGCCCTCTTGTGGTTTCTGAGCTCTCGCCAATCTTCTAGGACAGAACATTCTTGGGGAAGCTGAGGCTGTCATTACCACTGATAATTGAGCCTTTTATGATGATCTTCTAGACGAAGAGAAAAACCAGCAGTAGTTTGAGCAGGGAAGAAGGTGTCATCCCAATTATAGGGAGGATCCCCATTTTGAGCGGCAACGCGGAAGTCATCCAGACCCATTTTTAAGAAATGAGAGGTTTACACGGGAGCACCCCAAATCCTAAGGGCCACTGCCTCACCCTCTCTAATCAGGCTTAAATGGAAGTCAAAAAATTCCATATGGGTGGAGCAGTGGCCTCTTCCATCACACAAACTTTATCAGTTACATTTGCTAATAAAACAACAATTACAACTTGGACATCTCCGGCTGTCCATCAGCCCTTGGAACTCCCCTGTTTTTGTTATTAAAAAACCTAATGGGACCTGGAGGTTTTTACAGGATCTTAGAACAATTAATGAAAAGATGATCTTTCTTGGGGCCCCACAGAGGGGACTCTCATGAGTTTTGGCCACCCCTAATCAATATCATTTGACTATTATTGATATTAAAGATTGCTTCTTTTCAATACCATTACATCCTGATGATATGGAAAGGTTTGCCTTTTCTGTACTCTCCTTAAATTATCAAACGCCTGACCTTAGGTATGAATCGACAGTCTTGCCACAGGGTATGGCTAATATCCCCTCCATTTGCCAATATTATATGTCTAAGGTACTCTCCCCTTTTTTCAATTTATCTGAGTTCCTAATATTTGGATAATATTATTTGGGGCGACCCAGACCCAAGGCAATTATGTTTATTAGTAGATGAGTGCATGAAAAGATTGGTCTCTCTCATTTAAATTTAATGTGGCCCCTGATAAGATCCCAAGGATTCCTCCCCTCAAAATATTTGGCTCTGTGCTAACCTTGGATGCTGCCTCCCCTACCAAGCCTCAGCTTGTAATACAACAAGAATACACTCTTCCACAACTACAACGATTGTTAGGGGAAATAAGCTTCGGCTGTGGATTCCCATCTCTACTTAAGAACCCCCCCCCCCCTCTTTGATCTCTTAAAAGGATTGGACCTTACTTCCAAAGTCCCCTCCCTCACATTGCAGGGCAACACTGATCAAGGTGCAAGAATCCATTAATGATGCAAAATTATATATTTGTGGGAAATGCCCTATGCTCAGCAGTACTTGCTCAGGAAGAAGAACCTATTCATTGGATCCATTTAGCTTTTGGGGGAGTACCTAGAGTATATTCCATCACTGATCAAATAGTTGATTGCATTATAAGATGTAGGGATATTGCCAATCGGTTATTTGGAATAGACCCCCATAAAATTATCATTCCCTTTCACCTCTCCAATTTTACATGGTTACAGAGAAATAATTCAAGAATAGTATTTGCATTAGAGGGATTTTTAGGAGACTTGGACTGCCATTATGATCCCTACAAGTGGATGAGCTCTTTTACACAATTAGAATGGAAACCCCCAAGGCTATTTTTACTTACCCCAGATCCCAAATTTATTACTGTATTCACTGATGGTGGACGCAAAGGGGCCTCCATGCTCCATGGTTATTTATCCCCCTTTTGTAAAAGGAATGGATCCTCAGCCCCCCAAAAACCATCTTCCAGCCTGTATAAAAAAATAGGTCTGATATTGTAGCCCAGAGGTAGAAGGGTTTCCAGGAACCCCAGTACCACCAAAAACAAACAAACAAACAAACAAACAAACAAAAAACACCAAAAAAACCACCCAATCAATAAATCAGTAAATGGGCAAGTGACTTAAGTAGACACTTCACAAAAGAAGAAATTCAAATGGCCAATAAGTGTATTAAAAATGCTCAACATCATTGTCAATCAGAGAGATGTAAATCAAAGTACCCTGAGATTTCACTTAACTCCAACTAGAATGGACATCATTCAAAACAAAAACAACAAATATTGACGAGGATGTGGAGAAGTGAGAACTCTAAAACATTGTTGCTGTGATTGCAAATTGGTGGAACTACTTTGGAAAACAGTATGGAGAATCCTCAGAAGAATGGGAACAAACTTCCCATTAGATTCAGCAATACCACATCTGGGTATCTACCAAAAAAAAAAAAAAAAAGCTACCAAACTAATACATGTGTATCTATGTTCATAGCTGCACAATTCACCATTGCCAAACTATGGAACCAGGCAAGATGTTCATCAACAGATGAATAGATTACAAAACTGTGGGATATGTAAACAATCAATTTTTACTCAGCCATAAAGAAAAATGCAATTACATCATTTACAGGAAAAGGGATGGACCTGGAGGACATTATGGTAAGTGAGATTAGTCAATCAGAAAAAAAGACTTAGATGCTTTTCCTAATATGCAAAATCTAGGGAGAAATGAGTAGCAGGAAGAAGTCTAGATGAAGAAGGAGATCCTATAGAAGAGCAAATAAGGTGATCTAACTGAGGGGATTGGAAGGGAGAAGAGGGAAACTTTCTAAAGCACATGATGTACTTAAACATATCGAAGTCAGTCACTAAGCCAAACATGGGAAGGAGGGATGGGGAAGGAATTGGTTAGGAATTAAGTAAGGCCTGATTGGGTGATGTGTGAATGTATGTATCTCACAAATGGGCTACATCTTATCCCATTAAGATGTTTGATTACAATGCACCAATAAAAACATTTTTAAAAAATGGAAATCTGAGTCATATAGAAAAAAATCATGCCATTTGTAGGAAAATGGATAAAACTTGAGCATATAATACTAATTGAATATAGCCAATTTCAAAATTGAGTAGATGTATGTTTAAATGTGGAAACAAGGGGGATATTCAGATAAGGGCAATATTTGGTAGATGAACAAAGGCTCCAAGAGAGTGACTGAAGGAGTGTTGGGGAAGAGATGAGTGGGGACAAAGTCATAAAGAATGTAATAGTTAAAAGAATGCTATGAACATATACAAAATGACAAATACCAATCTCAAAGTCATGCTCAGGGAAGAGGAAGAAGGAGGAACCCAGTATGGAGGGCACCAAGAATTGTGTTTATATAGTTCTCTGGCACTCTGTATTTCAATTTGATATAACATTATAATATGTCAAAAAATAAAAAAATGAAGGAAAAGCTAAGATTTCAAACTTGTACTAGTGTATTTTCTTTTTCTAACATTTTTGCTTTTTTATTGGTAAATTCCTTTATTGTGAGAATTATTTTTTATTGGTGCATTGTATTCATACATCTTAATAGGATGCAAGATGATGGAAACAAACATACATATATCACTCATTTAACCCTCACCCAGTTCCCACCCCATTGCTTCCTCCTCCCTTCTTCTCATGTTTGGCTTACTACATTGATATGTTTGTTAAAGTACATCATGTATATTAGAGAATTTTCCTCTTCCCTCTTCCTATTCCCTCAGTTAAGTCACCTTATTTGCTCATCTATAGTATCTCCTTTTTGGTCTAGAGTTTCTCCTGTGACCCATTTTCTCCCTAGTATTTAAATATTAGGGAGAGCCTTTGATTTCTTCATTTATGTGACTGACTAATCTCACTTTGAATAATGTTCTCCAGTTCCATCCATTTCCCTGTAAATGATGTAATTACGTTTTTCTTTATGGCTGAGTAAAATTCTATTGTGTACATATTCCACAGTTTTGTAATCCTTTCATCTGTTGTTGGACATCTTCGCTGGTTCCATAGTTTAGCAATGGTAAATAGTGTAGCTATGAACATAGAATGCATGCATTACTTTGGTAGTTTGGTTCCCTTTTTTGGGGATAGATGCCCAGAAGTGGTATTGCTGCTAAGTTCATTCCTATTCTTCTGAGGATCCTCCATACTGTTTTGTATTTGACACTGTAAAGGTTCTCCTCTTGACTACATTGTTTGTAAGTGAAAAAAATAAAAGCTAAGAGTTTTATTTGAAAAACACTTTGTATATTATTAAATATTCTTGTCTATGAATTGCAGAAAACCTTATAATTAATATTAATTCAGGTTTATAATTTTCTTGAAATTCCTTCTACAAAATTATAAATGTCTTGGGAAAGAAGATTATGTTTGTTTTTTTGTTGTTGTTGTTGGTACTGGGGTTCCTGGAAGCCCTTCTACCTCCAGGCTACACTCCCACGGGATACACCCCCAGACCTATTTTTTAACTTTTTTATGTGGAAACAGGGTCTCTTAAGCCAGCGAGGCTGGCTCTCCGAACCAGCACGATCCTTCTGTCTTCGCCTCCCAAGTGCGGGGATTACAAGCATGCCACCACGCCCGGCCCAAAAATTTTAAATATTTTAAATGTGATAAATGAATGAACTCTAGATAGATGCATAGAATAACTAGAATATTCACATGTCTCGCCTTCCAAGCATGGGGATTACAAGTGTGCGCCACGTCAGGCTGAAGACTATTTTTCTTTTTTAATCACAAATTGATTCTAATCATGTAGAGTAGATTATGGTAACTTTGCAAAGTAATTTAATGACAATTTGAAACTTCATTTCCATTTCTTCAAGGTATTGAAAACCATAAACAACCATCTTTATTTTAAAGAATTTATTTTAGAGTATTATCAAAGAGTCAATTATGTAAACTTACACTCTTCCATTAATTTAAGTAGTTTAAAATAACTAAAATTCAAAACCAAAATTAAATACATACAAAAAATCTGAAGTTACCAGAATATATCTCATTTCTTTGAATATTGCCAAAGAATCAGATTTTTTCTCCAATTTTACTTTTTAAATATCAATAAAGTTTTGCCATAAAATCACAAACTGCATTAGTTTACTTATAAGAAAGCTAAGGAAATTTGTTCATTTAAAGGAGATGGTATTTTCATAAAATCCATAAGTTTCTGGCTAATCATCAGCTCTCTAAAATAAATCCCAAAGACAAACTCTTCACCAAGGAGGAAATAAAACTGGAGAAAAAGGAAACACATTTCATTATGTTTTCATTTAATGTCAGTGGGTCATGTCAGTGCCTTAATATGACATATCATGCATCAACATTACAGGCTGAAGAAAAGAGAATAATCAGAGTATAGCCATTTTATGCCATTTGGAGGAGTTGAATGGTTTAAGACAACATTTTTGATGTCCTAAGTTAATCACATATTCTCCTGTGCTTCATGTTTTATTTCAACAGTTTTATTACTCTAAATAGCCACTGAAGTCTCAAAAAAGTACTAATATATCTAATAGCACCAAGTTTTAAATTGAACCCCAAGAAGTTGTTTTCTTTAATAGTCAAAACAAATAATTAGAATGGTTTTTCTTGTGATTAACAAAGAGGAGGCAATACTCAAATAACCATCATTTTTGAGATCTTGAAATGAGCCACCCCTTTATTAAGAACTATCACATAAATATATTTAAGATATCTAACTAAATTTACCCATAAAATATAAAATATTTAAATATGCAAAAACAAATTATTGTTTTAAGTGGACATAAATGTTTCTTCTGGGGTTTAGTTTGTTATTTGACAAATATATGTAAATAGTAATAGTCATCTCAAATATTAACAAGAGACAATAGGAACCAAAAATCTGGATTCCACTAAGAATAAAATTTTTTTCACATATCAGTGTATTTTTAAATGGGTTACTGTCAGGGCTTAGTTTAAATAATGTGAAAAATATATATATGCATCATCTACATGCCTTTAAAAGTTCTGTAAAATAGTTTGCATAATTGGCTTTAAATTTTTTATAAATAAGGAAACAATGGCATGAAAATTACAGAAATAGTCATCAAGTTACATGCCATAAATAATGCTATTCCAATTTTAAAATAAACTTCTCATAGCATTGATTCTATCTTAGAACAAATAACTCATCGCAAAATACTACACACTTGCCAGGACTGTTTTCATAGCCTTTGGAAATAGAGTGCTTAATAACTAGACTCATTAAAGCTAATGGTAAATCAGTGAGATTAAATATTTCTATAAATCATTTCATTAATAAAACAGAGGTCCCATTAAAGAACTATTGAACTGTTAAGCTATAATATTTCAGAATCAGCATTTTATAAACATTTCAATTAGCACAGGTTGACAACATCCATAAAAGGCACAACACACCACCGCCACAGGGTAGGAAAGGAAAAGTATTTACTGGCAAAGTGAATAAAATTACACTTATTAAGAAGTGAATTCTTGAAGATTTTGTAATGTAATGTAGAGAAACACTTTGTAAAAATGTGTTATATTTGTAAAATATATAACTTTGTAAAAATATAACACATTTTGTGTGGGTGTGTGCATGTTTCTCTCAGCTTTCAATAATCATCTGAAGTACAGGATGCTATGGTATTCATTCACATTATCATTATACTATTACCCTTAACTCTATCATGGACAACTTGGGTGATATTTGAACATGTGAAGTTAAAGGAGGCAATATTTAAACAAAATAATATAATAGTATATTATAGCCCATGGGTAAGAATGTTCAACATACTCAAAAGCTAAAAAATAAGAAGAAAGTGAATGCATTTCATATAGGACTAAGGAAACCCAAAACAAAATATTTTGATCACAGATGAAGTGGCATATGAAAGTTTACAGGTTGGGTTTTTTTTATGTGTGGAAACTTTAACTTAGCTTTTATTTTCTCTTTATAACTGACATCCAAGTTTAGGTATATGTACACACACACACACACACACACACACACACACACACACATTTTCTAAAGCTCCCAACTGTACACTTTGCTGAGGAGGAAAAATAATCAGTTGGTAGAGTTAATTTTACCCTCAAGTCACAATCTCTGCTGCAGTTCTGAATGCTTGTAATTTGCCAGGGAGTTCATATTAGCTTAGGGGAGGTAGAGAGCCAAAGTATAAGAAAACAGCCCATCTCCTGGCAAGTGAATCAGGCAAATAAGAGTCTAGGATTTAGAGAAGCTGGATAAATATCTAAAATCAAATCCCTTGTTTAATATTTTCTGTGCTGGGAATGCAAGTCCAGCAGTTTGGGATCTGAGTATCAGAAAAGGAATTGCAGGTGATTTTCTTTTGCAAGACTAATAATTGTACTGGCATTTGGAGACTGAGGTTTTTTTTTTTTTTAAGTTTTCTCATTAGAAAGTATATGGAAAATCATAGAATATTTCAAAAAGTATATTTTTATCAATTATATTTTAAAAATAAAATACTATCAAAAATATCTTAACTCTACTCCCATTGAAATAAACTGAAAATTATTGTCTTTGCCACAGGCAATGTTTTAATAACATTTGCTTTCTCTTTTGCTTATTATATTTTATTTTAATAATTTATAATTAATATAGAGGAGTTTATATATATAAAGATAACATTTTATGAAAGATTATCTGTTATTCATCAGTATATGAATGCATTTATTTAAGAATTTGGTGTGCATAAATCAGTGAGACAGTAATTTTTTGTGAATCAAAAGGAAGAAAACCATAGAATATGCATATATCTGGCTTGGCAGTATTTTACCAAGAGAACTACTGAGGATTTAGAAGACCTCAGTCAAGTATTTGGTATTTCAAAAGAATATGCCTAAGGATTTTAAAACTACTCCAACGTATGGTCCAAAATAGAGGCTACCAATGATGCTCAAAACACAAAAAATTTCTTTTATGGAATTTACAGAGGATCAATTAAGTAGTCAATGTTAATTATTTGCTTCCTATAAAGTTCAACCTGAGGAATAGATAAGTTATTTTTTGTTTATTTGTTCATTTGAACTATTATTTTTAATTTGTAAATATTAAAATATATAGGGCACCAAGTAGTGTTTCAATATATTTATATATTATATTATCTATTGGTCAAACTAGGGTAAATAATATTTATCATTTTTATGGTGTAAACTTTCAAAACTCTTTCTTCTTGCTTTTTAAAATGTATAGCTATGATTGTTACTGACATCTACTAGTTTATTTAGAAGGGTGAGCAATGTGGGACTTACACTTAAGTCAATTAAGAATTGACAAGAACTTTGAAAATGTTAAGGACCAATAAAATAAAGTAAAATAAAATAAAATAAAATTTTTCTGAGGCATGGGAAATCAAGAAGCAATGGAAGAGTAATGGTCACCTGGAACATTTACATTAAGGAATACTTTTTAAAAAGTGATTAGGAAACCTCAAAATCTATATGTATTCTTTTAATATGCCTGGGTTTTGAAATTATTCTTTTATGTTTTAATATGTGGGGCACCTTATTTTTTCAATCTTGACTGACCAACTGCTTGAATTAAGATGCAAAAAATAATAGTGAAAATGGATAATTCAAGAAACCATCTTTAATGCAACTAGCATCTGTTCCATAGCTTTAATTTCACAATTTAGATATGAAATTACATGGTGTCAGTTGAGTTATCTTTGGAAAGATGAGCAACTATATGCTCCAAGTTTTTACTTGCTAAGCTGAGCAACATAAAATAATTTAAAAATTCAAGAAATTTAATAAAAAATTTCAAAACTAAATACCAAACTAATTAAAATTGATACTCCTTGCTAAAAAATGCAATCTTGATCAGAAAAATCACAATAAAACAGCTTTTTTTTAAATAAACTTGTGTTTTTTCACCTGTTACATGCAGGAAAAGGCAAAAAGAGAGAAAAATCACATAAAATACAGTAGAAATTCCTAAGAAAACTAAGCAGTGAACAGTCTCTCAAATTTGGATCTAAAAAGATGAAGTAACAAAACTTATTTGCAATCTATTGGTTGAAATCATAGAAGTGGAACTTGCCACTATGTAGGAAATGGAAACTATTCCTTTGAATTTTAATGTATATATTCATGTGAACAGATGAAAACAAGTATTTTCCTATGAGACTTCTTTCTCATGGGAATTATATGAAAGGATGCTTTGAGCTTCTGGCATCCAAATGACAAATGAACTTGAGAAGATGGCAGATTCAACTTAAAAAACGTGCTATGAAACATTCGGGAATGGAATCATTAAAATGCATGATGTTATTTAAGAATAAGTGACCAGTCAACTGCAACTGAGTCCTGCTATCACATTCCAAACACCAAGTCAGCTGCCACCTGGCTTTGATTCCTTCTCTCAAATCTAAGTAGTTGTGTATGAAATAGTTTTTGTCCTGCAGATCTTTTGGTAACCCACAATTTCTATCCTTGGGATCACTGTCCTCATTCTGCATTTCCAAAGACTTGAAATCTTATTAAAATTCTCTCTATATGCCAATAATACATTCATGCCAATGCAGAAAACACAGGTGAACATCTTTACATGGTTAAATATTCATTAACTGAAATGGAGTACTATGATTGATTTATTTAGTAGTCTTGTTAGCATCCTATGGAAAACAGTACCCACTATGTGTTGGACATAACTCTAGAACTTTTTTACCTGTTAAGTCATTTGTCCCTCTCATCAGCCCTATGAATTAAGGACAAATATCTCTATGTTTAGTTAAAAAAAAAAAAGTAGGGAAGACAGGAGCATAGTGAAGTTAAATAAAAGACAGAGGCAGGAAGCAAACAAAGATAATCCAGGTCTAAAGTTGGTCTTCTGGATAGATGATTTCCCCTGCCTTTTGGTCTTACTTCTTATGTACTAAATTTGTTTATTTACTGCTATAGTGAATCAGTGAACTGTTTAATTCTGTTTAACTCCTTAAAAATCATGCAGTGTTATTAGACCATTAGGCTGAAAATGAATTCTCATTAGATAATTCAATAAATATGGAAAAGAAAATATAGGATATTAAACATACACTTATTCATATTCTTAGTGAATTTTCAGCTATATCATGTAATTTGATGAAATGTAAAATAACAGAAATATAGTCACTGTCCTTAAAAATAGCAATTTTGAGAAGACAGGTATTTATAGACAGTATTAACATATTATGACACAAATAATAGAATTATAAAAATATAAAAAGCCAGGAATTTAGCAACAAAATAGTTGAGAGCTAGTAAGAAAGAAGTTCAGAATAAAAGGCATATTTGAGTTGATGATAAAATAATAAAAGCCTAGAATAATGGCTTACAACTGTAATCCCAGTACTTAGGAGACTAAGACAGGATGATCACAGGTTCAAGGCCAGCCTGAGCAACTTAATGAAAATCTGTTACAGAATAAAAAACAAAAAGGGGCTAGGAGTATAGCTTGAAAGTAAAATATCTCTGATTTTAATCACCAGTACCAATATTAATAATAATAATGAAGAAAATCATGAGTATTTTCCAAAAGTTAAAATAGAATAATTTAGAAAAAAATTTTTAGAGACTTCCGGGAAGATGGCGACCGAGTAAAGCGGTGTTTAAGAATCCCGCTAACAATCGATCTTTATTACTACAAAATCAGCGCTTTTCATAGCCAGAAAACACCACCAGCAGAGAAATAAAAGCTGTAAGTACAAGGGGCAGAGAGAAGAAAGGTTAGAAGAATGGCCAGACGCCAGAGAGGAAACCAGCCCTCATACGCTGCCAGCACCATCTTCTCTCACAGCGCTGGGCTACAGAGAGGAGGGGGACTCAGAAAGGAGCTCAGAACCAGAGAGGAGATACTCCGGCCTCATGGCCTGGATGCGGCAGCAGTGCCATACTGACAGCAGCAGCAGTGAACTCACCAGACCGCTCCAGAACAACGCACTCAACAGCCCACCAGGCTCCAGAGAGGAGCAGCGGACAGCGAGCTGAGGTGAGCAGTTGCAGAACAGCCAGGTGTAATTCACCAGTTTTATCGGCACAAGGAATATCTAAAGCTCCTAGGGCTAGGCTCAGCACGCCCTTCAGGGACTCAGATTGGAGCTCAAAACCAGAAAAGAAATACGCCAGCCTCATGGCCGAGGGTGTGGCAGTGGCGCCATATTGCCGAGGGTGTGGCAGCAGCGCCATATTGCCTTTGGTGGCGGCAGTGAGTTCACCAAGTCCGTGACAGCGCACTCAACAACTGTTGGCATTGGCTACTGTTTATTGTCATTTTGTGAAGAAGAGAAACAAAGTTTTGGTATTCATGGTTCCTGATTTCTGACCCCTGCTACTCCACCATCACCCAACCCTCACCACTCAAAAAAGTACTGCTTACCTGTTAACTCTTCTAAATCCCCACTACTAAGACTGGTCTATACACAGTACCCACAATCAATGGGAAGACATCAGAAGAACAGGCTTGGGAACATTGAAAATATGAGAACCAGGAATAGTGGAGAAACGACAGAAGTCACGAATACTGACCTACAAGAAATGCAAGAAGGGGAGTTCCGAATCTTGATTTACAATATGATGAAATGTTTTAAAACAAGTCTAGAGGAGATGAAAGATGAGTTGGAAACACTAAGAAAGAATCAGAAAGAGGTCTGGAATGAAATGAAAGAGTCAATAAGTGAAATGAAGACAGCAATAGAAAGAAATTCTGGAAGATTAGATGAATTGGAAAACAGAATTTCAATGTTAGAAGACAGTACATCCAAAACCGAAAACACAGTCAGCGATATACAGAAATCTTTACAGCAACAAAACCTAAACATCCAGCAAATATGGGATAATATGAAGCATCCTAACTTACAGATAATAGGCATTGAAGAATGGATAGAGCTACAGACCAAGGGCATCCGTAATCTCTTTAAAGAAATAATTTCAGAGAATTTTCCAAACATGACAAGAGACTTGGATCTTCATGTCCAGGAGGCATACAGAACACCATTGAGACAGGACCAAAGAAGGACCTCCCCATGCCACATAATAGCCAAAATGACCAACATAGAGGCCAAGGAAGGAATCTTAAAAGCAGTGAGAACAAAAGAACAGGTGACATATAGAAGCAAAACAATAAGAATCACCCCAGACTAGGAGAGACTGGTACGATGTGATTCAGACACTGGAAGAAAATAACTTCCAACCAAAACCACTCTATCGAGCAAAACTACTATTCAAAATCAATGGGAAAATAAAAGTATTTCAGGATAAACAGAATTTTTAAAAATTCATGAATCCAAAGCCAACACTAGAGAAAATTCTTTTTTTATTTATTTATTTATTTATTTATTTATTTATTTATTTATTTATTTATTTATTTTGGTGGTACTGGGGTTCCTGGAAGCCCTTCTACCTCCGGGCTACACTCCCAGACCTATTTTTACATTTTTTTATTTTGGAAACAGGGTCTCCTAAGCCAGCACGCGCGACTGGCTTCGAAACTGCTTGAGCCTCCTGTCGTTGCCTCCCAAGCGCGGGGATTACAAGCATGCACCACCACGCCCAGCCTGAGAAAATTCTTAAATAATAAATTATAAAGAAGAAAAGAGAAGCAGACTTAAGAACCAGAGAAGAGAGGAAGTCCATTAGTAGAATTAGGATTACAGTTAGCGTTAGGGCTAGTATAATTTTTAGTTTAATTTCTTATATGCATTAGTTTTAGCTATGTTTAAAAGCTCAGAAAAGTGTTTTCATATCATATATATGTGCAATTATGTTCAATTTCAGTGTATTGTAAATTTTCCCATATTTTTAGAACTAGGATTACAGTTAGCATTAGGGTGAATATAACACTTAGATTAGTTTTCTATATGCATTAGTTTCAGCTATGTTTAAAAGCTCAGAAAAGTGTTTACATATCATATTTATGTGCAATTATGTTCAATTTCAGTGTATTGTAAGACTTTCACATACATTTAGAATTAGGATTCAAGTTAGCATTAGGACGAATATAACATTTAGTTTAGTTTCTTATATGTGTTAATTTCAGCTATGTTTAAAAGCTTGAAAAATGTTTTACATATGATATATATGTGAAATCATGTTCAACTGCAGTGTATTGTAAGAGTTTCACATATGTTTACAATTAAGAGTACAGTTAGCGTTAGGGTGAATATAACATTTAGTTTAGTTTCTTATATGCGTTAGATTCAACTATGTTTAAAAGCACGGAAAAGGATTCAATCTTTGCTGTTCCTTAGGAAAAAAAGCAGTCTCCCTTTAAAGGCATTAAGATATGTAGACATGAAGCCAAGAAAAAATAGTAAAGATGATGGGGAAGCTGTGATTTTTTCATTTCCGTACACATTCTCCCTTTCTTTTTCTTGAAAATTTTATTACTAATACATATTAATTATACAAGTTAATGGGTTTCACTGCAGTATTTCCATACACACATATGTCATGTTAATCACATTTACCTTCCCTTCTAAGATTTCTTCTCCTTCCTTCTTCCCCCAATCCCTGATCCCTTTCTCTTTCCCTAAGTCACTTTTACTACTTTCAGGCCTTTGGAGTTGTTTTTCACATGTAAAAGAAAACATACAATCAACACCTGACTTTTTTGTGACTGGCTTATTTCACTTAGCATAAGGTCTTCCTGTTCCATGCTTTTTCTGTAAATGACAGGATTTCATCATTTTTTATTCCTGAGTAATTCTCTGTTCTCTGGGTTTATACATATTTTTCTTTTTTTCTTTTATACAGGGCTAAGCACACACAGACGTGCACACACACACTTTTTTTCTTTATTCATTCATCTATTGGAGGCTCCTAGGCTTATTCCATATCTTGGATAATGTTAATGGTGCTGCAATAAACATGGCTATATGGCTATGCAGGTATCTCTTTGGTATGCTAATTTTATTTCATATATATATATATATATATATATATATATATATATATATGCTTAGACATAATATAACTGGATGATATAATAGCTTCATTTTTGTTTTTTGAGAAACTTTCATTATGTTTTTCATAGTAGCTGTGCAAATTTTCATTCCAAGAATAATGGTGTATAAAAGTTCCTTTTTCTCCCCATTCTCATTTGTTATTTTGGATATATATATGTGTGTGTGTGTGTGTGTGTGTGTGTGTGTGTGTGTGTGTATATACATTTAAATAAATATAATATATAATATATAATTATAATATATACAATATATAATATATATTTCTCTACATGTTTCTGTCTATATATATATATATATATATATATGTTTCAATAAACATACACATATGTTTCAATCTGTTTTCCTGATTGCAAAAGACATTAAACATTTTTTCATGTCTTTATTGGCCATTTGTATTTCTTTCTTTGAGAAATATCTGTTCAGATAATTTATAAATTTTTATTAGATTATTTGCTTTTGCCAGGCATTGTGGTACACACCTGTAATCCCAGAATTTGGGAAGCTTTCTCAAGAGGAATGCAGGCAAACAGCTAGCCTGAGCAATTTAATGAGACCTACTGCAACTTAGTGAGATATTGTTAGAAAATAAATAAAACATGGTTGGAGATATAGCTCAAATGTAAAACAACTCTGGATTAATCCCCACTAAAACAGAAAAAAGTATTTGTTCTTTTACTGTTTTTTATATATTTGTTGGTTTGGTTTTTAGTCCTTTACATATTCTGGAAATAACATTTTGTGTGTGTTTGTGTGTGAGGGCGGTACTGGGGAATGGATCCAGTGGGGTTATAACTCTAAGATACATTTTCAGTCCTATTTTTTTTTTAATTTTTGAAAACAGGTTCTCACTAAGTTGTGGAGGACCTTGCTAAGTTTTTGAGGCTGGCCTTAAACCTGTCATCTCCCTGCTTCAGCCTCCCAAGAACTGGGATTACAAGCATGTGCCACCATACCCAGGTGAGGTGATTATTCTTTAAAAAAAATACTTTTCTTTAAACAAAGTTCCTTACAAAGGCACATTATTTAAATATTTAGATAGTTATTAAAATTTGATGTTTTTAAAAATTGTAGGTAACCATATAAAATATATATTAATTATTTTTATTAGAAGAAAATATTTTGTACTTATTAAGCATATATTGGGTGGCCACTATCAGTTTTAACCTAATGATTTTTTTATTATAATTATTCCACAGTTTGGGGTAAGTAAATGCCAGTCTTAATCTTCATATTTGGTAGGTCCATGTGCTCATTTGCTTATTTAATAAATGCCAACTATGTTAAACATTGTGTCAAGAACCTAGAAAACATAACTATGATGCATAATATATGCTAACATTTTAAAATGTAGAAAGAAATTTATCCTATAGTAGAATTAGAAGCACTATGTGGAATAAGTCTTGAGGGGAAAAAAAAAGAGGGAATTCTAAGAAAAATTTCTTGCCACTTTCTAGTATCCAAAAGAGGTTTTTGAGAATGTAAATAGAAAATATTACCCAATATGGAAAGAGTTTGCTCTATCTGTAGGAAATTGACAGTTTTCTAGCTGAATACAACCTTCCTAAACTAAGTCAAGAAGACAGAAAATTTAAACCAACCAATAGCAATCAAAGAGATTGAAACAGCAATAAAGACATTACCATCAAAGAAAAGCCCAGGACCAGATGTCTTCCCAAGTGAATTTTTAAAAACCTTTATAGAAGAATTAATCTCAATACTCCTTAATCTATTTCATGAAATAGAGAGAAACAGGACTTTCCCAAATACATTCTCTGAAGCGACATCACATTAATACCAAAACCAAAGACAGTTCAAGGAAGGAAAACTACAGGCCTATATCTTTGCTGAACTTTGACGCAAAACTGCTAAGCAAAATACTAGCAATATGCATTCAAAACCACATCAAGAAAATCATGCACCATGACCAGGTAGGTTTCATCCCAGGGATGCAAGGCTGGTTCAACATATGAAAATCAATCCATGTAATAAATCATATAAACAGATCCAAAGACTTTGTCACATGATCATATGATCATTTCATTAAATGCTGAAAAAGCCTTTGATAAAATCCAACATCCATTGATAATAAAAGCACTGTAGAGAAATGGAATAGAAGGAACATACCTCAGCATCTTAAAGGTAATCTACAATAAGCCCACAGCCAACATCATATTAAATGGGAAAATAATTTGTGAATTTCCCCTAAAAATAGGAACAAGACAAGGATGTCCATTATTACCACTTTTCTTAAATATAGTACTTGAGACCCTAGCCAGAGCAATAAGGGAAGAAAAGGAAATCAAAGAAGTACAAATAGGGAAAGAAGAACTCAAACTTTCACTATTTTCAGATTACATGATACTATACCTAGAATACCCAAAAAACTCAACCAAAAGACTTATAGAACTGAACAACAAATTCAGCAATTTGTCTAGATATAAAATCAATCTTAAAAAATCAGAAGGTTTTCTGTTTACCAACCATAAATCCACAGAAAAAGACATTCAGAAAACACTTCCACTTAATCAAAGATGTAAAAGATCTCTACAAAGAAAATTATAAAACACTGGAAAAAATAAAGAAGATCTTAGAAGATGGAAAGATTTCCCACATTCATGGATAGGCAGAATAAATATCATCAAAATGGCCATACTTCCAAAAGTGATTTACAGATTTAACACAAGACCCATTAAATTATCAAGATCATTTCTCACAGACATAGAAAAATCAGTGCTTAATTTCATTTGGAACAACAAAAATCACAGAATAGCCAAAGTAGTTCTCAGCAACAAAAACCATGCAGGAGGAATACCTCACTTTAAACTATACTTCAAAGACATTGTAACAAAAATAGCATGGTACTTGCACAAAAACAGATGCATAGGCCAATGGAACAGAATAGAAGACCCAGAAACAAATCCTCACACTTAGAGCCAATTGGTTTTATACAAAGGGGCCAAAAACATACACTGAAAAAGATAGCCTGTTCAACAAATGGTGTTGGCAAAACTGGTTAACCATATGCAGAAAATTGGAAATTAATCTTACTTTCTCACCCTGCACAAGAGTCAATTCAAGATAGATCAAAGACTTGGAAATTAGACCAGAAACCTTGAGGTTCCTTGAAGAAGGCATAGGTCCAACACTACAACACATAGGCACAGATACAAACTTTCTCAACAAGACCCCAATGGTGCAAAAATTATTGGTTCTGGCGGTAGCCACTCATAAAAAGGAGGTCCAGTAGCTGATAGGTTTCTTTGGGCACTGGTAATAGTATATGCTGCACCTATATATCTTTTTGCTTCATTTACTCTAACTGACCTACATGGCAGCAACTTTGAATGTGGCCCTAGAAAGCAGCAGTTCTTAGATGTTCAATTAGCCTTACCATAGCCACTTTTCTTCGGTAACTTTAGAGCCTGATGGAATTTCAGCTGACCATACACTTCCTGTATACTGATTAGAGTACCTGAAAAAGACAACTGCCACTGGGGCGCCCTTTATTCTCAGATTTTGAAAAAGGAAGTTGTTTGTGGCAAATACACTTTCTGTAAATGTCAGCAGCTTGTTTTCTACTGAGCACTTATAGAAACTGATCACCTTATGTCTGGAATGCTCTATGTGATAGAGTGACCTGAATTATTCATTCTTACTTGAGTGCTTACAAAACCCATCAGTAAAATTAGGATAAACAGAACTCAATTATCACATGGATATAGTAGATTTAATATTTATCTTCACTGCAACTAGCATTCATGAAAAAATTAACATACTAGAAGAGACTGAATGACCCAAAGGGGATGCTTTGGCCCCTCCTTTGATTTTCTGGTACCCATGATTCATATGTGTGCTTACAAATGAAATTATTGCTGTGAGCTTTTATAATCTAAAACCAGAAGGAGTCTAGCCTGGCCAATGAATTGTCATCTTTTAACTAAGACTATACATGGACAT